>NC_069501.1:872885205-873185205 GCF_027579735.1 Bombina bombina | reverse complement strand
GGTAATTCGGTAACATTTCAGGCACTTTCTGCTTATACCGGGGGTCTAGTAGCGTGGACACCCAGTACAGGTTGTTCTGCTTCAGCCTTTTTATACGAGGGTCCCTTAACAGGCACGACAGCATTGAAGACCCCATTTACACAAGGTTGGATGCCGAGCTACTCATGTCCCGTTCCTCGTCCTCAGTGATCTCACTGAAGGTATGTTCTTCCCCCAGCCACGTACAATACCACGGGTATCAGATAGGTGACAACGAGCACCCTGGGATGCCTGTTGTGGTTGGTTTTCCTCCTCCTCCTCCTCAAAGCCACATTCCTCCTCTGATTCCTCTTCCTCACAATCCTCACAAGCGATGCTGATAAGGCTGTTTCTGGTGGTGATGGTGACCACAACTCTTCCTCTTCATGCTCATCTACGGCCTGATCCAGCACTCTTCGCAGGGCACGCTCCAGGAAGAAAACAAATGGTATGATGTCGCTGATGGTGCCTTTGGTGCGACTGACTAGGTTTGTCACCTCCTCAAAAGGACATATGAGCCTACAGGCATTGCGCATGAGCGTCCAGTTAAGTGGCAAAAAAATCCCAGCTCCACAGAGGCTGTCCTAGCACCCCAGTCATACAAATAGTCGTTAAGGGCATTTTCTTGTTGGAGCAGGCGGTTGAACATTAGGAGTGTTGAATTCCAATGCGTCGGGCTGTCGCAAATCAAGCTCCTCACTGGCATGTTGTTTCGCAGCTGGATGTCTGAAAAGTGCGCCATGGCCGTGTAGGAATGCCTGAAATGGCCACACACCTTCCTGGCCTGCTTCAGGACATCCTGTAAGCCTGGGTTCTTATGCACAAAGCGTTGTACGATCAGATTACACACATGTGCCATGCACGGCACATGTGTCAACTTGCCCAAATTCAATGCCGCCAACAAATTTCTTCCGTTGTCACAAACCACTTTGCTGATCTCCAGTTGGTGCAGAGTCAGCCACTGATCCACCTGTGCATTCAGGGCGGACAGGAGTGCTGGTCCGGTGTGACTCTCTACTTTCAGGCAAGTCAACCCCAAGACGGCGTGACACTGCCATATCCGGGATGTGGAATAGTACCTGGGGAGCTAGGGGGGTGCCGTTGATGTGGAGCAAGACGCAGCAGCAGAAGAGGACTCAGCCAAGGAGGTTATGGAAGAGGATGGAGTAGGAGGAGTAGAGGAGGTGGCAGCAGGCCTGCCTGCAAGTCGTGGTGGTGTCACCAACTCCTCTGCAGAGCCACGCATTCCATGCTTGGCAGCCATCAGCAGGTTTACCCAATGCGCAGTGTAGGTGATATACATGCCCTGACCATGCTTTGCAGACCAGGTATCAGTGGTCAGATGGACCCTTGCCCCAACACTGTGTGCCAGACATGCCATTACTTCCTATTGTACAGGTTGGGATTGCCTTTTGTGCAAAGAAATTTCGGCCGGCTACCTTCCACTGTGGTGTCCTAATAGCTACAAATTTTTGGAACGCCTCAGATTCCACCAGCTTGTATGGTAAAAGCTGGCGGGCTAAGAGTTCAGACAAGCCAGCTGTCAGATGCCGGGCAAGGGGGTGACTTTGTGACATTGGCTTCTTACGCTCAAACATGTCCTTGACAGACACCTAACTGTGGGCAGATGAGCAGAAACTGCTCAAGGTGAGAGACGGAGTGGCAGATGGTTGAGAGGGGGCAAGGAGGACAGCAGTAGTTGATGTGGCTGAAGATGCTGGACCAGGAGGAGGATGGTGGCTTTGAGTTTGTGTGCTGCTTGTACTCATGTGTTGATCCCATAGGTGTTTGTGATGTGCGATCATGTGCCTTCGCAAAGCAGTTGTACCTAGGTGGGTGTTGGACTTCCCACGACTCAGTTTCTTTTGGCACAGGATGCAAATGTCATCGCTGTTGTCAGAGGCAGACACACAAAAAAATGCCACACTGCTGAGCTCTGCAATGACTGGCAACAGCATGCGTTGATTGGCGTGCTGTCTGGCTGACCCCGGGTGCCGATGCATGCTGTCTGACTGTGCCACTAGCTCTTTACGATGACCTCCCCCTGCTTCCAGCTCGTCTCCTCCTCCTCTCTGTCTCCCCATCTGAACTTTCCCCCTGTTCTTCTTCACTTCTAGCAGGCACCCACGTGACATCCACGGGCGCATCATCATCATCAACTGCTTCACTTGTATCTGACAACTCAGCAAAGGAAGCAGCAGCGGGTACAACATCATCATCATCACACTATACGTCCATGTGTGTAATGCTGTTTGACTGAGACATATCCCTGTTATCTACATCCTCTGGCAATAATGGTTGCGCATCACTCATTTCTTCCAACTGATGTGTAAATAACTCCTCTGACAGATCGAGTGAAGCGGCTGTGGTGCTAGTGTTAGTAGTGGTGGCAGGCGGGCGAGTGGTAACTTGAGAGGTGCCCGAAGCTAAGCTGGAGGAGGATGGTGCATCAAGGTTCTGAGCGGAAGCTGTAGAAGATTGGGTGTCCTGTGTTAGCCAGTCAACTATGTCCTCAGAACTTTTCGAGTTCAGGGTACGTGGCCTCTGAACACTGGGCATTATTCTAGTGCCAAAGGGAATCACAGCACCACTACCAAGACGGCCCCATGTGGGGTGGCCTGCTTCTGCCTGTCATTTTTTTTTTTTATTAGTGGTACTATGCGTGCAAGCTACTGTGACAACAGATATGAGTGGCACTGTGTACTGGCAGAGTAGACGCTGTAGGCTTGACACACACGCTTGCAGACAACTAACTGCTATTCAATCTATTACAGTCAAATTGTATTTTTTTTTTTAAATGTACACTACTGTTACACCAGATATGAGTTGCACTGGTGTGACACTGTGCCCTGGCAGGCACTGAAATGCACACGTGTGAAGGAAACTGACTGCTATTATTTCACAGTCAAAAAAGTGTTGTTTTTTTTAAATGTACACTACTGTTACACCAGATATGAGTTGCACTGGTCAAGTGGGCACAGTATACGCTTTGAGCCTGGCACACACGCTGGCAGGCAGGCAACTGCAATTAGATTACACAGGGAAAAAAAAAAGCAGACTGATGTTCTAGCCCTAAAAAGGGCTTTTTGGGGTGCTGTCCTTACAGCAGAGATCAGATGAGTCCTTCAGGACTGTAGTGGACACTGAATACACTAGCCTAGCTATCGATTTCCCTATTAAATCAGCAGCAGCTACACTGTCCTTCCTCTCACTAAGAATGCAGCTTCCGAATGAATCTAAAATGGATACTGTCCAGGAGGTGGGAGGGTCTGGGAGGGAGGGTCTGCTGCTGATTGGCTGGAATGTGTCTGCTGACTGTGAGGTACAGGGTCAAAGTTTACTCAATGATGATGAATAGGGGGCGGACCGAACATCGCATATGTTCGCCCGCCGCGGCGAACGCGAACAAGCTATGTTTGCCGGATATTATTCGCCCGCAAACTATTCGGGACATCACTAGTTTCGGGACCTTTAGTGTCCCTTCTTCTGACAAACACAAGGTGCAAATGAGCAAATTTATAAAGGCCTACCAATCCCTCACACAAACCAACTCCAATCACAGGAGGACATGTGCAAAACTAAATGACTAAACCATTCTAAATGCTTAGAGAAGTTCTTTCACACAAACTTTAGTGTGTATATTGTGTAAAGTGATGATCAAGTGATATGTAATAATCTTAATATGAACAATTATATGTGAAAAATAGTGAAAAGGCACTGATCCTACTCCTTAGCTCACGTCCCAAACTGCAAAATGTCCCCTCAGTAAGAGAATAGAGTGTTCCAAAGTAAATACATTCACTGCATAGGCACCGGATCCTACCGCCCCTCACTCCTGATATGCCAAACAATCACTGTTGTCATGGTAGCGTTTATAGCTACAGAACGTAATTATCCACATCTCCAGATCCCATCAAGGATCGGCCACAAATGCACTAAACCCCTCTGTCTAAACATGCCTTCTGTACACCTCTGACATCAAATCATCACTGGGGTAAACCGCACTATAAAAACAACTTTTTTTTTAAAAACAACTTTTTTTTTCGGTGCCTACGCAGTGAATACAATTACTTTGGAACACGCTATTCACTTACTGAGGGGACATTTTGCGGTTTGGGCGGTGAGCTAAGAACTAGGATCAGTGCCTTTTCACTATTTTTCACATATAATTGTTCATATTAAGATTATTACATATCACTTGATGATCACTTTACACTATATGCATACTAAAGTTTGTGTTTATCATTTTTGTGAAAGAACTTCTCTAAGCATTTAGAATGGTTTAGTCTTTCAGATTTGCACACATACTCCTGTGATTGGAGTTGGTTTGTGGGAGGGATTGGTAGGCCTTTATAAGTTTGCTCATTTGCACCTTGTGTTTGTCAGAAGAAGTGACGCTAAAGGTCCCGAAACGTCACTTAATAAAATTCTTCAATTTTGATGTCAGAAGACCATTGAGTTAAAGTACGGTGGTGAGAGTGCATGTACCAAGAACTGTTTGTATATATATATATATATATATATATATATATATATATATATATATATATATATATATATATATATATACTGTACGTAGTTTGGGGTTCCCAGCAATCACTGTTTAAGTAAAGTGCCTGGGTGCTCTCTATGGTAGACAGGTAGAAACTTCAAAGTAAGAAGTGGCACTCACAGGTCTTAATGAACATAATTTTATTATTCTTTCAGTATAGTATAAAACAAACTTTAATAAAAGCAACGCATTTCTGAGCCACCTAAGGGCTGTTTCCTCAGGCTATTGTACAAAGAGTAAAACTACACTTGCTATTTAAAACACATTCACTTAGATTACAAGTTTTGCGTTCATGTTTTAATGCTGACAATATGTTAATTTCAGCGTTAAAACAACACCACAGCCATTACAAGTCTTGTCGGTATAGCTGTACAGCAAGCCTTTTAGTCTGTAACGCAACGACAGTCCCGCACATGTAAAAATTACATCTAGGTGAATGTATTTTAAATAGCAAGTATATTTTTACTCTTTGTACAATAGCCTGAGGAAACAGCCCTTTGGTGGCTGAGAAACGCGTTGTTTGTATTAAAGTTTGTTTTATACTATACACTTTCTGCTGTTTGGATTGCACTTTTTTATTTAATCTTCTGCAATTGTTGTGTGACCTGCTAATCACCTGGAACCAGTCAGCTAGGCAGCTGAGAAGCTCCAGCCTGCTCATATTGCACCTGGAGGTGCTTTGGAATAAGTGAGTGTTTTTTTATTTATATTACATGCTACTTTGAATTAAACTGTGCTGGGCCATGTTGGTTTTGCTTGTTTTCATTTAGAAATATATCTATATCCTGTGCCAGGACTTCACTTCAGACCTTTGGTCGCCACAATACAATTAGCTGGACAACTGTGAGGTTCCAGCCTGCCTGTTTGCACCTTTTTGGTGCAATCCGTTTGTTAGTAGCCCTTTTTTCTCATTCATATCTCGATTTTGTTGATGTTACTAGGCCATTGGGCGCCTCTGTGTCTTCTCTTTCCAGTTCATTTTAAATAAAATGGACACATCCAATTCAACAAAGGGTGTTGATAAAGTACACAACCAGACTTTCAACATGTTTGCCACTATTCCAAGATGTTTTGGAATAATTCTACTATCTTTTTTTTAAAAAAAACAACATGATTTTTATTGAAGTAATAAATTTACAAACATCATGAAAAAACCTGACAATCATTTGGTATACAGTATGAGTTAGAGGGTACAATATGCAGCAGAGCCTCAATAATTTTGTGTTTTTACAGTTCTGTTGCACAGAGTGCCAGTAAGCAAAAGTCCTTGAGTGTTCGGGTTGAAGAGAGAGATCGTACATACATTTATGGAAAAGAGTTTCAGACTAAGGTACAGTTCTATGAGGAACTTGGTAAAACTTGCAATTTAGTTACAAAGCACATAAAAACAGTTGTTAACATGAATGTGAGCAAACAGAGATAATTAGCAAGCAATAAAACAAGTGAATGGTGATGCTTCTGATAAAGGTTATTAGTCTTTCCACAGGGGAAAAGGAGTATAGGAGAAGAGAGATATAAGAAGGAGGAAGGAGGGGAGTAGGGAAAGGGTAGGAAGGATAGAGGAGTTGTGTGTAAAGGTTAGGAGTTGGGTAGGTTATTACCTAGAGAGGTTGGTCATAGAAAATTAAACAATGCAGATAAGGGTGGGCCATATTATCAAATCAAGTATTGTAAATTAATTGAGTTGTTGACTTAAGAGACATATGCTTCCATAGTTTTAAGGTATTTTAGAGTCTCTCTCACCTGTATCTAAGTAGGATTGCATTGTTGGAGCCAATTTGGAGCCAGGGTCAGCTTCACCGCCAGAAACAAGTAGACACAAAATATTATTTGCCATAGTGATAGGAAGGTGGGGAAAATGTGAAATAGTCCTGCCTCTGCAGAGGTAGGGATAGGAATTTGGTTAGTGGTTCAGAAACTAAACACATATTGCCATAGTGAGGAGATTTTTGAGCAGGTCCACTCAATATGAATTAGTGTCCCCAACTCATCTCAACCTCTCCAGCAGCTTGGTGAATTTGTGTGAGAGATTTTACAGAGGCGTACAGGAGTCAAATTCCACTGAGTAACACTTTTAAATAAAGTTTGTATAGTGTTACACAGTGAACTGCTTTTTTGGTTAAAGTAACTGCCTTCCTCTATGTCAAAGGGGGAAAAAATGACGACAGTGCCTTTTCCCATTGTTTTTGGGGGGTATTTAAGGAAGGGGGAGTTTAAGTAGGCATTGATAAGAAAATGTGAGTAAAATGTGAGTCCCATTTCATCTCCCAGAGGGTTTTTGCCCTAAGTGGGGTATTTAGAAACCTCCAAGTCCTTAAGAAGCTGCACAGTCTCCAGTATTTAAAGTGCAAAGGAGTTTAAGGGTGGAAACAAGAGATAAAGCTCTGGAAGGATTTGAAATCATTATTTAGGAATAGCTCTTTAACTGAATGTATGCCTCTTCTGGTCCATAGGTCTGGGTGGGTATCTAAAAGAGTGAGTAGGAGGCTGTGGATGTAGTGGGAGAGGGATGGGTGTGGGGCTATAATTGGCACATTACAAATTTTATCCCAAAATTTCACATTGGAACTAATAATGTAATTGTTTAGAGGAACATGATGTTTGTTGTGTCTGGGGAGCCAGATGAGATCATGAAGGAAAATCCCTGGTGGTAGACATGCTTGCTCTAGCTCACGCCATCTACTTAAAGAAGAAGATGCACTTCATAAAGCCAAAGTGATAATTTTGCTGCTTCTGAGTAGAGCAAAATATTGGGGGCAGCTGAAAGGACAGGTTGCTGTAAGATTCTAGTGGCAACTCGTGGGATCTTGTTTCTCCATATGAAGCGGTTGCACAAGATTTGGAGTTGCCTGATTAGGGATATAGGTATGGGAATTGGGAGGGATCTGAAAAGATAAACGAGTTTAGCGAGTAAGCTCATTTTGAAGGCTGCAATCCTTCCCAGCCATGATAGAGACAGGACACTCCATTTGTCCATAGAAGTTTTAAAGGAATTAAGTAGGGGTTCAATTTTTTTTGAGAGAATAGTAGCTAGGTTGTGGGATAGGAAGACTCCCAAATGTTTACCTTCAATGATACCTTCAGTGGACCAGCTAAATGTATGTCTGGATTTAAGGATGGCAAGGTGTTCATCGGAAATGTTGATAGTGTAAGCTTCAGTTTTGGAAATGTTCAGTTTATAGTAGATAATGTTAGAGAAGGTATCAAAAAGCCTAAAGAGGCGTGCGAGCAAATTTAGGGGATCCCAGGTAAAGAGGAAGAGGATGTCTGAGAATAGAGCAGTTTTTTGTGATGTTTTATAGATTTGAACTTCACTGATATGAGTGTTTATACGTACTGTTTTGGCAGGAGGCTCCATTACTAAGGCAAATAGAAGAGGGGACAGCGGGCACCCCTGGCAAGTACCATTTGTGATGGGAAATGGTGGAGTATGGAAACTGACTCTAGAAACACTAGCCAATGGGTCCAAATATAATGACATGACCTGGGTAATGAAAAGGTGGAAGAAACCAAATTGCTTCAGCTTCTGGGTCATATATGACCAGTTCACTCTGTCAAAGGCTTTCTCAGGGTCAATCGAAAGAGTGACACATGGAATCCCCAACCGCTTAGCCTCAAAGAAAATATTTAACAAGTGCCTAGTATTGTCTGGGCCTTGTCAGCCTAGGGTGAAGCCAACTTGATCGGGGTTGATAAGGGTAGGTAAGATGGGGTATAATCTGGTGGCAATGAGTTTGGCATACATCTTTACGTCAAGGTTGATTAGGGAGATAGGATGGTAACTGGCGCAAGATGAGGGATCTTAACTAGGCTTGGGTATTGTGATGATGTTAGCTTGCAGAAAATCCCTGAGGTACGTGCCAGTACTACTCACTAATGTGTATACTCGGTGTAAAATAGGAATCAGTTGGTTTTGGTATTTTTTATAGAAGGTATCAGTGAAGCCGTCAGGGCCCGGGGATTTAAGGGATTTTAATGACTTGATTGCTTCTTTTATTTCATTTTGCGTGATTGGGGGTGTCTAGTAAATTTTTGTTCTGGGGTCAGGGTTGGGAGCTGGAGCGGGTGAAGGAACGAGTCTATGCCTGTGTCATGATTCTTCCTTAGACCACCCCCTTCGCCTTTAAGAGCTTTATCACACCTGCAAACAGGTGCTTAGTAATTTTATTTTGATTCACTCTAGCTTTGTTCACAGCTTGCACGCATCGATTTTGTTTTCTAGCTCCTTCTTGGATTACAAATCTCTTTTGTCACCACTTGCCTTTATTTTAGGCAGTCCTGCAGTTTCTACTATTGACATTCTTTTCTACCAGTCAGAACTATTAACCTTCTCAGTACTGCCTACGGATTTTCCCTAAAGTCTTAAGCTAATTGGGACATTATCTACAACTTCACTGTAAAAGGCATCATCAGGCATCACTGAGTGTTTGATTCAGCTACCTATATCTTATTCCAATTAATTTAGCTTTTCATATCGTACACCGGAATTATGCTATCTGTTCCTGCTAGCTCCTCCCTCTACAACGTCTACTCTTGGAGTAGTACGCACCAATGGACAACTACGGACCAAGCTGATACGCTAGTAACTCGGAGTTACTTAAGGTACTTTGCAGTTGTTCCTTCAGAACACACTGTATTTGGCTTATGGATTCCAAAAATATGAAAGGCGCTTAGGAGCTGAGGGTTAAATTAAATAAGTCTTATAACTAATAATATAAATGTCTGTGACTATTCCTATAGATATGTCTTTTTAAAGAATTGTTGTTTAACAAAGTATAGGTATGGGTAGATTAAAGCCCATATGAATCAAGGAAAGTAATTTATACAGCGAATTTCGTTAGGATAATCAGCCCAACAACTAGGCAGGATTAATAAATGAAATTTAATAAAATAATAAACAATAATGCATACATAAAATACAATAAAATACTGTTGTGGCCACAACTAAAAGATAATAATAATAATTCAATACATTAAAAAAAAAAAAAATTCAAATGGATCTGAACCATGCACAGTACTATCATTAGAATATTCTGCGGATATATTCTCTGATCAGAGCTTTTCTTATAGACCTTCAAGTGACAATTTGAGGGAAGATTATTTGTAGTGAAACACTTAATAGTGAAGATAAACACTTAATAGTGAAGAATTTAAAAAATCTTTTGTAAGATTACACTCAATAGTGAAGATAAACACTTAATAGTGAAGAATTTAAAAAGTCTTATGAGAAAAACAGCAGCCGTGAATTTGTTTCTTAGTTAGTAAACTTACACTGTAAAAAGGTATAACTTTTTACACAAAACTTACACTGCTGAGCTGAGGAGATTGTGAGACTGCTGCAGACTACAGGAGGATTCTACCTAACAAGGCTGATACATCAAAATACCTCAGGGAATCAGCGGAGAATTAACCGTGCTACAGATGACAGTGAAGCGGCTGCGAGTACTTCCGCCGTGCAGGGACAACGCCGGCCAGGGAGCACAGCCAGGTAAGTCTGTCTTAAAGCCACATCCATCGCACATTACTTACAAGTATACCAACACCTACTAAAATATACCGCTAAAGAAGCGGACTTAGAATATTGAGAAGTTTAACTACTAACTTTGAATACAATTATTGTTTTTCACGCATCACACAGCTGTTCATCATTTATCACTGGAACTACACCTATATTTAAAGAGCCACAATTGTATCTGAATAGAGTTTCAATTGAATTTGGATATAAAATTGCAACACTTAAAACTTGACACTGGAGAACTGTCAGTTTTTTCCATCACTTGCAACCTGTTGATACTAATCACTGATATAATCGAGACAACTAAGAAACAAATTCACGGCTGCTGTTTTTCTCATAAGACTTTTTAAATTCTTCACTATTAAGTGTTTATCTTCACTATTAAGTGTTTCACTACAAATAATATTCCCTCAAATTGTCACTTGAAGGTCTATAAGAAAAGCTCTGATCAGAGAATATATTCAGAGAATATTCTAATGATAGTACTGTGCATGGTTCAGATCCATTTGAAAATTATTTTTTTTAATGTATTGAATTATTATTATTATTATCTTTTAGTTGTGGCCACAACAGTATTTTATTGTATTTTATGTATGCATTATTGTTTATTATTTTATTAAATTTCATTTATTAATCCTGCCTAGTTGTTGGGCTGATTATCCTAACAAAATTCGCTGTATAAATTACTTTCCTTGATTCATATGGGCTTTAATCTACCCATACCTATACCTTGTTAAACAACAATTCTTTAAAAATACATATCTATAGGAATAGTCACAGACATTTATATTATTAGTTATAAGACTTATTTAATTTAACCCTCAGCTCCTAAGCGCCTTTCATATTCTTGGAATCCATAAACACAATTTTTTTACTAAGTTGAGATATCTTAGTCTTTTTTGAAGGGCTAATAGGGTGAGAAGGTGTCCAGACTCTTTTGCACATACACTGTATATGGCTACTCACTGAGTCTGCATACTGCTCTTGGTAATTTCACAGCGTTTCTCTGCTCAGCTAAGACTTTCCCCTCAAAACGGAAGTTAACACATAAAAACCTATAATCACTACTAATTCTCTTCTGTTAATAGAAGTAAGATATCAGTATATTATGTGTACCTATCAGTGCTATTAACTCATTCTTCATCAGCAATACTATTCTGCTTCTGCTTGGTGTAATCTCCATTCTGAATAAATTTACTGACTGACAAATGTGTATCTCTAAAAAGTGAGAAATACTAGTCACTGTTATACAAGTGAATACCTTGTGAAGCTGAACGTTGTAAAGATCTGCAGCTGAGATCCATATAATTATTAAAGCTGTACATAATTACTAAGCCCATACACTATGGAACCAGCAGATCTCCCTCAGATAGTATACAATCTATCCCAAAGGGTGGATCAACTTGGACAAGGATTAAGAGAACTCCAAGTTGAGAACCAGACATTACGTAGTATCATAAAGGACTCTATGTCAGAGAAAAGCAATCAGTTTGATATTACTCCAGAACCAAGGTCTCCTTACACGAACCCTTCACTGGGAACAGGAAGACTTACCAGCAGTTCAAAAATGCTTGCAGCTTATTATTTAAGCTGAAGCCCAGGACATACAATACTGACAGTATAAAGGTATTAACTATGGTCTCATTCTTGAGGGGTGAACCCAGGGTTTGGGCGGATACCTGCTATGAGGCAAATTATCCAATTCTATCATCCTTGGATCAGTTCATCGCCACCATGGATGAACTATACCAGGATATAAACCAGCAACTGACTGCAGAATCAAACATGTATAGTCTGAAACAAGGTCGTCGCCCTGTTGAAGACTATATAACAAATGTCAAACAATACTCCTCTGATTCCCAGTGGAATGCAATAGCCCTAAGGAACCAGTTTAGGTTGGGCCTATTGGATCCTATAAAGGACGAATTGGCACGTACAGACCTTCCTGCCACCCTAGATGCATTGATGAAGTTAGTCATTCAAATTGATTGCAGACTTCGTGAAAGGAAGACTGAAAGATGTGTAACTAATGCTCCATATAGAAGCTCAAACAACCATACGCAAGCATCCCCTACCAGTAAAACCACAGTAGAAGTCATGGAGATTGGTGTTATCAGAGGACCCCTAAGTTCTCAGGCAAGGAAACAAAGAAGGGAACATCAATTGTGCATGTATTGTGCCAACCCAAATCATGTTGTCAAAGAATGCCCCTACTTCAAAAATAAAGAAAAGTAAGTGTTTACATTTACACCCTTCTCACCCAGTATTGTGAAACCCCACTTATTGCCATCTTTCTTTACTTCTACAGTGGGATCAAAACAGACTGACTACTGAGGCAATCATGGATTCTGGAGCGTATGGGAATTGCATAGATAAAGAGTTAATTGTTAAAAATAAAATACTTTTAGTGTGCAAGCATAAACCTGTGTCAATTTGTGTTATTGACGGCTCTAGTATAATTACAGGTCCTATCACACACCAAACTATACCTTTATTAGTATAAACACCTTCAGGTCATACCAAACATATAAGTTTTGATGTGTTACCATCACCATTATTCCCGATTGTGTTAGGTTTGAATTGGCTCCAACACCACCAGCCCTTAATCGATTGGAAAAGTTTAAAGATTGACCTCACCTCTGAGTACTGTCAAAACACCTGCTATCCTCACCAAGATAATCTACTTCAGATAACAGTGTCAACTTTTGCTTTACCAGAATACTACACAGATTTCTCAGATGTCTTCAGTAAAAAGGAGGCTGAATCTCTTCCCCCCCCCATCGAGTCTATGACTGTCCCATAGATTTACAACCTGGATTTGTTGTACCTTATGGACATCTTTACCTTTTGAGCCAACCAGAATTGGAACATTTAAAGAACTATCTTGATGAAAATGTAGGCAAAGGATTTATAAGACCATCTACCTCCCCAGCTAGAGCCGGCATGTTTTTTCTATGGAACAAAGATTCAACACTCTGATTATCGATTACAGAGAAATGAACAAGAAAACAATCAAAAATAGGTACCCCTTACCTCTGATTCCCGAAATCATAGAAAGATTACGTCAAGCTACTATATACACAAAATTGGATCTCCGTGGGGCGTACAATCTGGTACATATCAGAGAAGGGGACGAATGGTTTACTGCTTTTAGGACAAGATATGGGCTCTATGAGCACTTAGTTATGTCATTTGGGTTGTGTAACACCCCGCAACTTTTCAGTACTTCATAAATGATGTATTCAGAGACCTATTGGATGTATGTATTGTGATCTATCTCAACGACATCTTGATATACTCCAAAAACCTAACTGATCACATCAAACATCTTAGATAGGTCCTCTCTCGACTGTGTACACATCAGTTGTACGCCAAACCTGAAAAGTGTGTATTCTATACTACTGAGATATCATTTTTGGGTTATCACATCAGTTCTGCAGGAATACAAATGGAAGAAAATAAGGTACAGACTGTGAAAGAATGGGCAAAACCAGAATCCAAAAAAGATCTACAACAGTTTTTAGGATTCGCGAATTACTATCGAAAATGTATTAAGTACTTCTCAAGGATTGCTAAACCTCTCACTTCACTCACTGGTACTACTACCTTCCACTGAAATACCAAAGCAGAGATAGCATTTAATGATTTAAATACAAGATTTACTAGTGCCCCCATTCTACATTTTCCCAACCCAAGGTTGCAATACATAATGGAAGTAGATTAATCCGATTTTGCCATAGAAGCTATCCTATCCCAACGGGAAGCTATCTCAGCACTTATCCACCCTATAGCTTTTTTCTCTAAAGTATTGAACTGTGCCGAGATAAACTACCCAATAGGCGAAAAAGAGTTACTAGCAATAAAACGCTCACTTGAACATTGGAGGCATCTTCTGGAAGGTACTGAACAACCTATAATCATCTACACGGATCATAAAAATTTAGAGTATCTTCAGAATAATAAGACCCTATCCTCAAGACAAGTTAGGTGGAGCCTCTACTTTGCCAGGTTCAATTACAACATCATCTACCGTCCCGCTAATAAAAACGGCAAGGCTGATGCGCTTTCCCGTAAGGATAAGAAACCTATTCTACAAAAAATACCTAACAGCATTATACCAACCGAATACTTCATAGGATTATCAACAGACTTAACAACAAAACTAAAGAAATCCTTAACTACAGACATAAATCTTCCCAGTAAGACGCTCATTAAAAAAACAATGGGTTATACTACTACAATGAAAAGCTCTACATTCCAAGTGACTTAAGACCTATTATACTACAGTTATTCCATGATTCTCCACTCTCTGGTCACCAAGGTGTCAGACGTACCTTGGAAAAAATCTCAAGGGAATTTTGGTGGCCTGGTTTGAAACCAGGTGTAACAGAATACATACAAAGTTGCACAGTATATGCAACATCAAAAACAGAAAAACAGTTTCTTTATGGTCTTCTTATGCCTATTAAAAGTTCTGAAAGACCTTGGCAACAGGTAGACATCGATTTTATTGTTGAACTACCCGTCTGACAAAAACAAAATACAATATTAGTAGTGATTGATCTCCTAACGAAAATGGCCTATTTCATCCCTTACCACAAATTACCAACCTCAACTGAAACAGCTGACCTGTTTCAAAATCACATAGTCAAATTGCACAGAATACCACCAGCAATGATATCAGACAGAGGTACCCAGTTCACCTCATGTTTCTGGAAACAACTCTGTTAAGTACTACAAATCGAACATCGCTTCACCACATCCTTCCATCCTCAGACCAATGGACAATCTGAATGCCTGAACCAATGACTCGAACAATATCTCCGTTGCTATTGTTCACATCATGGGGTTGATCCGATAAAAATCGTCGCCCGCAAAAGCCGGCGACGCCAATATTTACGCTGGTTTGGTATCACATATACGGCGTAACCTAGAAGTTACGCCCGTATATTTCTGCCGTCGCCCCCTTGTTTTTTGGGCCATAGGCAGGTATACCAAACCAGCGCAGTTTGGTATCCAATATGCAGCGTAAGGAATTACGTGGCGAAAATGGAGAAATCTTACTCCATTTTCACCTCGCCACAAAAAGCAGCCGTAAGAAGCCTTACGCTGACTATTGGAGCCCTGTAACTCCTTAAACTAGCTAGAAAATAAACCTAACACCTAACGCATGCGCAATGTCTATCTACCCGTCACCCGCGATCTGCTAAATAAAACCTAACACCTAACGCATGCGCAATGTCTATCTACCTGTCAACCGCGATCTGCTAAATAAAACCTAACACCTAACGCATGCGCAATGTCTATCTACCTGTCAACCGCGATCCCCCCCCCCGAAATCCCTAATAAAGTTATTAACCCCTAAACCACCGCTCCCGGACCCCGCCACCATCTACATAAACTAACCCCCTACTGTGAGCCCCTAAAACCGCCGCCATCTACCTTATCTATCCCCTAATCTGACCCCTTACACCGCCGCCACCTATATAAAAATTATTAACCCCTAATCTAATCCCCCTATACCGCCGCCAGCTATATTAATATTATTAACCCCTAATGTAAGCCCCTTACACCGCCGCCATCTCTATTAAAATTATTAACCCCTGGGGGGCGGAGCCAACAGCCGAGGCAGACAGAAGCATAATTCTTTAGCTCCTAGGCCTTGAGTAAAAAAAAATACTTATTTTTAGTAAAAGTCCAATCTAATTTCATATGTGGACTGCCACTAATTGGTTAATGACTAAAGGATTATTAATCTGAGTAGAATTATGCAGTTAATTCAATGTTCACCAACTCCTTCAGGGGAGAGTCATTGCACTGTGAGCGGCAAAGCCAGTGGGCCTTTCAGCACCACTACCAGCTTAAAGCTTTATGGGAAGGAACATGAAGCTACCCTTAAAAATGAGGATGATCTCGAGCTAATATACGCCATGCTACAAGATTTAGAGCGACAGATGGCAAACTGTTATTCTGATCTATTACAGTCCTTAGAAACAGCGTCAAGGGGAATGACCAGCAACACGTTAAATGACAAGGAACAGGGAGATATACAGATAACACTACCCCTGGACGGCTTGCGGAAGGCGCCAAAACAACAGCTCACGCTACTCCACATAACTAATGGTGATGATGATGTCCCATTGCAGGACCATTGTGTCCCACTTCTTATTGATCGCAAAACAATTGTGATGGACACCGCAGTATTGTTGGAACAGAACCTACAGAATGCTGAGCCCCGCCGGTTTTCTAGACCCCAACCTTACCTCACAGTAGTGGAGACGCATTGCTTGCTACAGGACAGCAGTGAGCGGATCGATTGGTATGACGGAGACCTAGATCTTACACTCCTACCGCTTCCACAGAGTTGGAAATGGAGGTCTGACATCCTTCTTTCACCAAGCTCTGTTTGCACCTTTGCGGTGCAGATTCCTGGCTATACTTCTTTGGAGCAGGAGACCCTTTATCTTAGACCAGCAAGCACTGACCATCTTGGTCTGGGCAATGGATATGCCAAGCTCCGGTCACTGGGAGAACTACTTTTTAATCACCGGGTCAGATATAAGAAGAAAACAGGTATAGGATGAACTATGGATCAGTCATATACAACAAAGGATATATTCATCGTAACATGAATTGCCTGTTGTTGCTGAGACCCAGACGCTCACATCACTATTGATTGGGTTTGACTTTTTTTATAGAAAGCTGTGTACTTTAACTCTAAAATCTGCTATTCTCTCATGTCTGTACTCCTAGCATAGAGCTACCATGCTCGGGATGTCTCTGTGATGCTCGTAGTTTATTTATATATAAATGCGCACTCATCTGCAGAGAGAATAATACCATGCCATTCCTCACATTATCAGTTTGCATTTCTAATGGTGTATTTTTATTCTCTTTATAATGTTGAGGGGATTGTTCTCATGAGACTGCAATGTAATTTGTTTTAATGCTGCATCTCCTAGTAAATACTGAGATATGCTTTACCGTGTAACACATGCAAGGGTTGTGTCAGGCATGAATTAGAATTTGAGATAATTCTTCTGAGTACATGTATTATGCAGCCGGGACTTAGGCTGCTGATATATCTTATTAGTCAGCATAAGATATAGATTGACTAGCTCCATGAAACATATAGAGGTCTTAGCCTCCTTCTTTCAGTTACCTAATTGGCCTACAGTTATAGCTATCATAGTATCACTAAGGTAAGCATATTCTCTATATATGTTGTAAATATTAATAGAATTTATTTAGATCAAGTTATACTAACCATTTGTAACATAGAGTCATACTTAGACCCATTTATAGGCGTGATGGGCAATAGGTGAGTAGCTCTCTTGTAAGTCCCTCTTCACCCCTTCCTAGCAGCTCCCATGTAAACCTCACTAATATGCTATAACAACATAGCTTGTTACAAAAGCCCACTCTGTTTTCTCAAATTCTGAGTAATTTTTGGGCCTCATAAAAGTATTCACTCAGACACGCATCCATTGTCATGGCATATATGGTTCCACGTGGTCCTCTTCAGTTATGAGACACGCCTATAATAGGCAATAAAATACAGTCATTAAAAGCGAAGTATCTATGTTGCATGACAGAACTGGTCATTATTATTATAAAATTCTATATGTTTGTGTTCAACCTGTACAAAATCCGCTATATGTTTGGTAACGTTTTTGCTGTCGGCTGGCATATGTTAGTCCCTTGGTATATGTACATTCCTAGTAGCATATATGATGTACCCTACTTGCACCCATTCCCTTGTAATAAAGGTCTAGAATTAGGTGTTAGTTCATTCCAAAGCTCACCCAGCTTGCACAGTTAATATTGTTATTACACCCAGAGTTGTACTGCAGGCTTGTCGATAGGAAACTACATCTTGCTTGCTTATATGTCCTATTGTTAATGTAAGGTCTCACAATTAAGCCCCATGCAGGCGCAATATGCTATGGAGTTCATTTCCAGGTTACTATGTCTTATAGAAGGCTCCTGTTATATTCTATCCCTATATTTTTTTTTTTTTAATTGTTCACTTCCTTAGTTATCAACTCTAACATTAAGTTTAGTTTCTTGCATAATAATCGTCTATATTATAGCTAGTTAAAGCTCTCTTTATGTATAGACCAAAAGATTCCTCTAAGATTGTATTTGCACTATTATAAGTATTGTGTTCACCATAACATTGCTCTCTACTCTATGAATATTATAGTTTGAATGCGGTAAATCTGCAGTGTAGACTTTCAGCTAGCTAATGAAGACTCTGCATAGCAGCCCAGATACCCTGTGACTCAGGGACATATGTGTCATTTTATATGTTTAATTCACAATAGTGTGGCTGTAATCTTATAACATATTGTAAGTACCATAATTTCGATGGTATCACAGTTGCTAACTTGCTATATGATCTGCCTCTGGCATCACAATTGCTCCTAAGCCTAGTTTATTCTTAGGCCCACTCCCGGTACCCTATGCTACTTACACTTATATATGGCTCCGTCCTCCCACCCCCTTTTCCTATAAATATAGCGGTGCTTACCCGCTGAATATCCCCCTCCCTCTATATATCTCGGCCCAAGAGGGGCTGATACTTATGTTAAGCCTCCACAGGCTGATATCTTGGTCTAAGGTAATATTTTACTAGATTGTGGAGTTTATACGCTGATAATATAAAAAGAAGTTCTATTTTATCTCGCCAAAGATATTGTCTATCTTCATAACCAGACTTGAAATGTATTTTTTTCTTGCTGTATGTGCATATTACTTTCTCAATAATGCTTTTATATAGACAATGTACTATTCTTTCTCTCTGTTGTAACTTTTGCCTTAGGGGGAGTCTTTGTTTAGACGATATATGCTTTAACTTCAATAAAAAAATTATTTAAAATTTTTTTTTTTTATTAACCCCTAATTTAATCTACCTACCCCGCCGCCAGCTATATTATCTATATTAACCCTAAGTATATTATAGTTAATATAGTTATTACATTATATATATTAACTATATTAACCCTAATTATATTAGGGTTAATATAGTTACTATAGTATTTATATTAACTATATTAACTCTATCTAACCCTAACACCCCTAACTAAATTTATATTAAATTAATCTAATTCATATTATAAACTAAAATATTCCTATTTAAATCTAAATACTTACCTATAAAATAAACCCTAAGATAGCTACAATATAATTAATAATTACATTGTAGCTATGTTAATGTTAATATTTATTTTAGAGGTAAATTGTTAATTATTTTAACTAGGTATAATAGCTATTAAATAGTTATTAACTATTTCATATCTACCTAGTTAAAATAATTACCCAATTACCTGTAAAATAAATCCTAACCTAAGTTACAAATACACCTACACTATCAATAAATTAAATAAACTACAAATATCTATCTAAAAATACAATTAAATTAACTAAACTAAATTACAAAAAATAAAAAAAAGATTACAAGATTTTTAAGCTAATTACACCTATTCTAAGCCCCCTAATAAAATAATAAAGCCCCCCAAAATAAAAAAAATTCCCTGCCCTATTCTAAATTAAAAAAAGTTCAAAGCTCTTTACCTTACCAGCCCTTAAAAGGGCCTTTTGTGGGGCATTCCCCAAAGAATTCAGCTCTTTTGCATTTAAAAACATATACAATACCCCCCCCCATTACAACCCACCACCCACATACCACTATACGTCTTCCTCCAAGCGGCCAATCAGCCAATCGGATTGAACTTGAATTTGATTGGCTGATTCAATCAGCCAATCAGATTTTTCTAACTTAATTCCGATTGGCTGATAGAATCCTATCAGCCAATCGGAATTCAGCGGACGCCATCTTGGATGACGTCATTTAAAGGTACCTCATTCGTCGTTCAGTCGTCGGCAGGGATGGATGCTCCGCGGTGGCGGAGCGAAGAAAGAAGATTGAAGATGCTGCCGGAAGGAAGAAGACTTTGCTGCCGCTTGGAGGAAGACGTCGCCGGGAGGAAGAATTCTTCTTTGCCGCTTGGAGGAAGACATCGCCGGAGGAAGAATTCTTCTTTGCCGCTTGGAGCAAGACATCGCCCGGATCGGATGAGGAGTTCGGCCCGGTGTGGTGAAGACAAGGTAGGGAGATCTTCAGGGGGGTAGTGTTAGGCTTTTTTAAGGTGGGTTTGGGTGGGTTTAGAATAGGGGTATGTGGGTGGTGGGTTGTAATGGGGGGGGGGTATTGTATATGTTTTTAAATGCAAAAGAGCTGAATTCTTTGGGGAATGCCCCACAAAAGGCCCTTTTAAGGGCTGGTAAGGTAAAGAGCTTTGAACTTTTTTTAATTTAGAATAGGGCAGGGAATTTTTTTTATTTTGGGGGGCTTTATTATTTTATTAGGGGGCTTAGAATAGGTGTAATTAGCTTAAAAATCTTGTAATCTTTTTTTTATTTTTTGTAATTTAGTTTAGTTAATTTAATTGTATTTTTAGATAGATATTTGTAGTTTATTTAATTTATTGATAGTGTAGGTGTATTTGTAACTTAGGTTAGGATTTATTTTACAGGTAATTGGGTAATTATTTTAACTAGGTAGATATTAAATAGTTAATAACTATTTAATAGCTATTATACCTAGTTAAAATAATTAACAATTTACCTGTAAAATAAATATTAACCCTAACATAGCTACAATGTAATTATTAATTATATTGTAGCTATCTTAGGGTTTATTTTATAGGTAAGTATTTAGATTTAAATAGGAATATTTTAGTTTATAATATGAATTAGATTAATTTAATATAAATTTAGTTAGGGGTGTTAGGGTTAGATAGAGTTAATATAGTTAATATAAATACTATAGTAACTATATTAACTATATTAACCCTAATATAATTAGGGTTAATATAGTTAATATATATAATGTAATAACTATATTAACTATAATATACTTAGGGTTAATATAGATAATATAGCTGGCGGCGGGGTAGGTAGATTAAATTAGGGGTTAATAATTTTAATAGAGATGGCGGCAGTGTAAGGGGCTTACATTAGGGGTTAATAATTTTAATAGAGATGGCGGCGGTGTTAGGGGCTTACATTAGGGGTTAATAATTTTAATAGAGATGGCGGCGGTGTTAGGGGCTCACTTTAGGGGGTTATAGATTTAATATAGCTGGCGGCGGGGTACGGGAGCGGCGGTTTAGGGGTTAATAACTTTTTTTATTGTTAGGCTAGTGAGGGGGGATAGCGGATAGAGGGTTAGACGTGTCGGGCTATGTTTAGGAGGCGTGTTAGACAGTGCGGGTGATTTAGACTTTAGTCAGGTTTTATAGGCGCCGGCAGTTTCTAACGTGGCGCAAGTCACTGGGGACTCCAAAAATCTGTACTTACGCAGATTTCTGGACATCGCTGGTTTGTGAGACTTGCGCCACTTTAGCAAGTGACGGTGCCGCATATTGGATAGCTCGAGTTACGAGTTGAAACTGCGGTCGACGCGGGTTCCCTCGCTTGCGCCGCAAACTGCGATCTATATCGGATCGCGCCCCATCAGTCTGACTGGATGAAATATTTACTGATGTCAGAATATGCTTTCAACAACTCAATTAATTCCACAACTAAGATGACGCCCTTCTATGCTAACTATGGTTACCAATCAACTTTAACTTTCACTTCAGGTATTATATCAGCCTCACCTCAGGTTGACCATTTGCCTAATTATCTCTTAGAGATTTTCAAAGATCTTCGTGACAACATATCTCATGCTCAATCCAACCAAAAAAAGTATTATGACTTGAGACGTCATACATCCCCAGGGTATACCATAGGTGACTTTGTGTGGTTATCGACCAGAAACTTAAAACTACAAATACCTTGTAAAAAGCTGGGTAGGAGGTTCATAGGACCTTTCCCCATTATCAGAATAATTAATGACAATGCAGTCACTCTCAAACTACCACCAAACATGCGTATCCATCCGACTTTTCATGTGTCCTTACTAAAACCAGCTAAACGCATGAGGGACTCTAATCCTGTTTTACCTCCTGGTCCAATGCAAGGTCTGCCTGACGAGTTTGAAGTACAAACTTTATTGGATTCGAGATTGTTCAGAGGGCAGTTGCAATATCTGGTAAGGTGGAAGGGGTATACCAGTCAAGATGATTCTTGGGAACCATCCACTAATATCCACGCTCCAAGATTAAAAGATGTATTTCACCAACGCTTTCCAGATCATCCTCGTCCCCAAGCTGTCGGACAGCTTGTTTGAGGAGGGGGTCATGTCATGATTCTTCCTTAGACCATCCCCCTTCCCCTTTAAGAGCTTCATCACACCTGCAAACAGGTGCTTAGTAATTTTTTTTTATTCACTCTAGCTTTGCTCACAGCTTGCACGCATCAATTTTGTTTTCTAGCACCTTCTTGGATTATAAATCTCTTTTGTCACCACTTGCCTTTATTTTAAGCAGTCCTGCAGTTTCTACTATTGCCAATCCTTTCTACCAGTCAGAACTATTAACCTTCTCAGTACTGCCTACGGATTTTCCCTGAAGTCTTAAGCTGATTGGGACATTCTCTACAACTTCACTGTAATAGGCATCATCAGGATTTCACTGAGTGTTTGATTCAGCTACCTATATCTTATTCCGATGAATTGAGCTTTTCATATCGTACATCGGAATTACGCTATCCATTCCTGCTAGCTCCTCCCTCTACAATGGAGTCCACTCTCAGAGTAGTACGCACCAACTGACAACTACGGACCCAGCTGATACGCTAGTAACCAGTTACCAGTTGTTCCTTCAGAGCACACTGTATATGGCTACTCACTGAGTCTGCATACTGCTCTTGGTAATTTCACGACTTTTCCCTCAAAATGGAAGTTAACACATAAAATCCTATAATCACTACTAATTCTCTTCTCTTAATAGAGGTAAGATATCAGTATATTACGTGTACCTATCAGTGCTATTAACTCATTCTTCACCAGCAATACTATTCTGCTTCTGCTTGGTTTAATCTCCATTCTGAATAAATTCACTGACTGACAAATGTGTATCTATAAAAGGTGAGACATACTAGTTACTGTGATACAAGTGAATACCTTTTGAAGCTGAACGTTGTACAGATCTGCAGATGAGATCCATATAATTATTAAAGCCTTACAGTCTGACATAGAGGGGGGAGGACATCTGCCTGTTTGGTGTAAGTTATAAAGTCATGAGTAGTAGTCAGAAAAGGAGGAACCTATGTCGGCCGGTTTAGTGAAGGTGTGGCCATTAGTTTTAATTGAATGGAATCGAGCAGCTGCAGTTCTATGTCTTAATTTGTTTGCTAGTAACCTGTCAGCTTTGCTTCCTTTGTGATAAAAGAGTTGTTTTAGCTTGTGCAATCTAGATGCAGTATTTTCAGTTTCAAGGTGTAGTATTCTGTTTGAGATCTGTAAGCTGATACAACTGGTTAGGGGTAGGTGTCAGTTTGTGTTGTTGTGAGATATGTCTACGCTGAATGTGCAGTTGTGCAAGTGTGGCTCCACTTCTTTTTTTAAGTGTTGCAACTATTTTAATAAATGAGCCTCTAATAAATGCTTTCAGGGAAGCCCACAATATAAAAACAGATACCTGTTTATCATAATTAATTTCTAGGAACATTGTGAGGTACCATCTTATTGTGGTAAGAATCTCAGGGGATAAGAGTAATTTGGGTGATAGCCGCCACTGGGGTGGTGTCTGGGAGAGAGATGGGAGGTTCAGTTGTAGATAAACTGAATCATGATCCGACCAATGACATGAAGGAATCCAAGCTCTAGTAATTTGGTCTAGCAGCCTGGGGTTACAGAAAATAAAATCAATGCAAGAGTATGAGTGATGAACTCTTGAGTAGTAAGTGTAGTCTTAAGAGGTACTATTCATTGTTCGCCAAATATCATAAAGGTTACATTGGGTTATCAGAGTTTTGAATTTATGGGCCATGTCCAAAACTAGTTTATCTGTCTTACGGGAGGTGGAATTTTTTTTATCAAGGAGTAGGTCCCAGATTAAGTTTAAGTCTCCTGCTAGGAGAAGGAGACCCTGTCTCGTCTGTTCTAGATGAAGTAAAAACTTATGTAATGGGGAGATTTGTCCTTTATTGGGACTGTAATAAGAGGCCAGTGTATAAAGATTGTTGTCCAGTTTGCAGATAAGGATTATATACCTGCCCTGTGTGTCAGATTTGGAGTAGATCTTTTCAAATAAAAACGATTTATGGATTAAAATCACGACCCCCGTGATTTTTGAGTAAAAGACAATGTTTCCATGACTGGGAGAAGTTTGGAGTGAAGTAGAGGTGTATCAGATTGGGACCAGTGTGTCTCTTGCAGGAAGGCTATATGGGCTCCGCTATGGAAGAGGGATCGTAGCAAGAAGCTATGTTTTGTTGGGGAGTTAAGGCCTCTAACGTTATGTGTCACACATGTAAATGTCATTATTAATGGCTCAAGGTTAAGTTACAAGAGGAAAAGAAGCGGGAATAAAAAAAAAAAAAGGGAAGGAAAGGGCTAAAAAGAAGAAAAGGAGAGTGTGGAAAAAGGACCGAGAAGTCCCAGTGGAGTAGACAATATTGGAGTAGCTGAAGTAAATATAAGCAATTTAAGGATGCAGTATTGAAATGCAAGTAAACCACGTTGGTAGACTCTGAGCACGGTCAGAGTATGTTGTTGGCAGGAAGGGTAAGTATCCCAGTATGGGAGATATTACGTATCTGGGTGGTAAAAAAGATATAGCTGATTGGAAGATGAAATTTAGGAGGAGGGAGCGAGAGAGTAATGGGGAGGAGGGCACCAGGCTTAGGGATGAGGAGGAAAAGATAAGACTAGATAAGGGTAAACAAGAAGAATGTTGCAGGTTATATACATCAGTTATGACAACATGGAAGATGACATTGTAAACTAACATATAGTCAAATTATCAAATACATTGAAAGACCAAATAGTAAGTTTTAAAGAGGGGTACCTTGAAAAGTGCTTAGGAAGGGCTAGTAGACAAGGTAGACTAAAAGATATACAAATCTGTATAGGTATTACAAAAGCAAATCAACAACAAGTTAACAGTCTAAACAATGTAGAACTCAGCAGCAGGGAGTGGGGTAGTTGTATTCCAATAGGGATCATGGTATCAGTACAGACTGAATAGTACATAATACAAAGTACAAAGTAAGCCAGGGTGTCAGGTAGTGTGGTGAGTACAAACCTTGCGGCAGTGTGTGAAAATGTAAGAGTGGTCTGCTCCATGGGGCAGGTCTTTAGAACTCATTGGTATGGAAGATGAGAGCCAGAGTTGTGTGCGCTACATGTAAGGGGGAAAATGAGTTAGGATTGCTGAGTTCCCTAAGTTGCAGCTATATGACAGGTTTATAGAGATCACCCTGAGGTAATATTGCTTAATGGGCTTAGTGGGGCTAGTGATTGGAGCTAACTAGGCAAAGATTAGCCACCCTGGGGTGTGGAGCTCTACAGGCTTAAAGGCAAACCTTGACAATTTACACCAGTGGTTGTCAGCTCCTACAAAGAAAGGCCAGCATCAGGGAATTATAAAGGTGTTATTATCAAGAGTGTAAGGTAGTAAAGCTAATGTTAAGCTTGGTTGACGGTTATCTACCACCACTCTTTAATGCTGTGGGGTGGTATAATGAAGTGGGTCCTAGGGCTAAGGAGAGCTGGGTATTGAGGATAAACAGGGGCAAATACCTTGTTATAAAGACTGTATAGTAACAAACATAACACAATTGGGATAAAACTTGGGTAATGTTATACCTGTGAATGAAAACTGTTAGAACAATATAATATTTGATAAAAAAAACACAAATTAAACCTGAACAAGTTTTGGTTATCGAGGTGTGTTAGTCCATAACCATGTGGTCCATCAATAAGACAGAAGAAAACCTGAAATTAGCAAAGTCTTTGCCATAAGTCCAAACAATTGCCAGTTAGTGCTGGAAGAAGCGGTATGCTGTCACTGTGGCAGCGACTCCCAAATGGAGGCAGAAGCGTTTAAGGGAGGTGGTTGCAGTGTGATGGAATGCAAGGGTATATCCCATTTCTTCAGTAGGGTTGTTCCTTGCTCTACAGAGGTGATGGTGTGCTGGAGATTGTCCTTCGTGACAAGGAGTTTAATTGGATAACCCCAGCTGTATTTAAGATTGTGGGATCTCAAGGACCTAGTAATTTCGCTGTAGGATCTTCTTTGTTGTAGAGTTATTGGCAACAGATCTGCGAAGATGTTAAGATCTTTAAAGTTGTCAGGGAGATCAGGGCGAATCTGCGAGGCCCTCAGCACTCTCTCCTTATACATGAAGAAATAGATGTGTACCACCACATCCCTGGGTTTATCAGATGCTAGGTTTCTGGGTTTGAGGGCAATGTTAGCACGGTCAATAAGGCACTCATTCGGGGTGTGTGGAGGTGCAAGTAGGCCAAAGAATTCTGATAAGAAGGTGTTGAGCTCTCCAGGGGGAACCGTCTCAGAGATCCCCCAGATCTGCAGGTTATTCCGCCTCAAGCAGTCTTCCATGTCTGCAAGCTTGTCTTCTATGGTGGTTATTTGGTCTGCAAGAGATTGTGCATATGAAAGCAGGTTAGCCTGATCAACTACTGAGTCCTCCTGTTTCCTTTCAACTATGTCTAATCTTTTATTGGTTGTGATAAAATCTTTTTTAATATCCAATATGGAGGCCAAGATTTGGGATTTGAATGAGGAATGGTGGGCTTCTAATAAAGATTTTAAGGAGTCCAGAATAAAAGTAGGGGTTACTTGAGCTGGAGCAGTAGTTTGCAATTCCTGTAAGGTTGAAGCTACTTAGTCAGCAGAGTGACCATTTTGTGACAGCAACAGTTTATCCACGTGGCTATCCTCTGTGGGATCTGTTTGGGCAGCAAAATGATCCATAACTGTTCATCTGGGTTGGGAGTCTGCTTTTAGTTTTTAATTTTTAACAAGATTGCACCATCGTTGCTTAATAGCAAGTGCAGGGGGGACGTAAAAGAGCAGTCCATTTTTACACAGACAGAGCATGCTTACAATGCTAGGGATAAAGTGTCCAAGCCTGGCGGTCCTCCCCCCTGGGCCCATCATGATGGAGTACTTTGTGGGGAAGAAGTAGGTTTGGTCTTTTGAAGGGACAGGGAGAGGAGAGTGTGAGGATGCAGGTGCGGCCTATGTGGGTGCAGGCAGTGCATATAGTATTACTCACGGGTTGTTCCAGTCTGACTTATCCCCTGTGAGTTCCAGGGAGGGAATCCCAGGTATGTTCAATGGGACCGCGAATCACTCAGTGGCGCAGATAGTGCAGGCAGCCGCACTGCAAAAGAGTGAAAGCCTTGCTGGGTATATACGTATGACGATCTCCCCCCTCTCTTCAAATCCGATCAAATAGGAGTCAAAGTTCTGTAGATACACTTAACCTTGTTAGCTGAGAGGTTTTTTTCTTGTTAAAACTTATTTAGTGTTGGTATTTTACACCAAAATAGCGGTTCCTTCACGATGCTAGTGCCAGACACGTCTCTTTCGTTTGGCTGCTAGCTCCGCCCCTCAATTCTATTATCTTAAACATGTGCAGCACCCTCTGAAATGGCCACAGATGCAATTTTAAATTTATATATGAATATATGGTGTTCTGTCTATTATATGCTTATTATGTTCATGTTGATGACATCTGGTGGTTTCATGTTGCAATTACAGCTTAGTTCCTCTCAAAAATAAAACAGGAAGTGTTAATAAAGTTTGTTAATAAAACGTTTACTTACAGTTTCTCAGCAGCCATCTTAGCTTCAAGAAGCATGGAAATCAGCTCTTAATATTTGCCTCTAAACATACATATGCCTGTAAGTTATTATTTGTTAAGAGTTCATTGTACATTTGAATTGCATTGCTATTTGCTGTAAGGATTAAATTTAAGCTCTCTGTGTTAGAAACATGTATTATTTATTGTATGTATTGCAAGCACCACGTGTAACTACATATTGTAATTTCAACTTTTCTTATTTTATTGCAGTTTTACAAAATAACTATTCAGAAGTAAAATCAGTTTGGAATAAACACAAAGCTATTTCTGTCTGGTTTGTTAACTAGCTGTCTAGTTATCAGTTAATGAGGACAGTACAGTAAAAAGGCAGGCTATATCAGGGGAAGATACAGAGCTGCATTGTAAAGTAAAAAGCATGCTATATCAAGGGAATATATAGGAGCTACATTGAAAAGTGAGAAGCAATAACAAGCAAGATACAAAGGCTACATTTTAAAGTAAAAATCAGTAAATAACAAGCAAACATACAAGACCTGCAATTTAAAGTGAAAGGCAGTAAAAATTATTTGCACAAGAACTGCATTTAAAATATTGTGCTACTTTAACCTGATCACTATGAACCAAGATAAGAGTGTTGATATGATGCAGCAAACTTTAGAGACCAGATCCTATGCCTCTGGCTCTAAATATTCAATGCGCTCCAGCAGATCATCAGCCAGTTCTGCAGGTCTCAGAGCCCGTGCTAAAGCGCAAGCAGCCCAGGCACAAATTTCTTATGCTGAAAAAGAAGCAGACATGATAAAGCAGAAAGCAGCACTAGAAGAAGAGGCAGCAAGGCGCAAAGCAGATATGGAAGCAGAGACAGCTAGGCGCAAAGCAGATATGGAAGCAGAGACAGCAAGGTGTGAAGCTGAAACAGCGCAACGCAAGGCAGAGTTAGAAGCTAATATGCATGTGCTAAAGATTCAAAGGGCAGCAGTTGCAGCATCTGCAGAAGCAGCAGTCTATGAAGCAGCAGCTGAACTAGAAGAGGAACCACTTCAAGATTTTGCAGAAATAACTACCCATGATTCAGTACAAAGGACTCGTGAGTATGCTCTAGACCAAGATAAAACAGAGCATGCTCCTATCCAACATATGTCCAGCATAATGCCACAGTTTCCTGACTCAACATATTTACAGTCTACTCCAAGTATTCCTGACTTGCACCCTCCTTCCCAGACTGACACTGCAAATGTCTCTACACCAAGAGTGCGCTTTCAAGAAAGCAGAGGTTACGCTGATCCACAATATCCATCACATTATATGGACTCTCACATATCCCCTCTCAGAAATAGTACATTAGGAACTTCAGAGACTACTGACCTAGCGAAGCACCTGATTCGTCGAGAGTTAGTGAGTACAGGGCTACTAACATTTGATGATCGACCAGAGAACTACTGGGAATGGAAGACATCATTCCAAGGTGTCACCAGAGATCTTAATCTTACAGCCAGAGAAGAGCTAGATCTTTTGACTAAGTGGCTTGGACCAGAGTCATCTCAACAGGCTAAGAGACTCAGGTCAGTGCATGTTCATAACCCAATTGATGGAGTTAAAATGGTATGGCAGAGACTAGAAGAATGTTATGGCAGCCCTGAAGCTATTGAGAATGCACTGTTAAAGAAGCTAGAAAACTTCCCCAAAATCTCAAACAAAGACAACATAAAGTTAAGAGAACTTGGTGACATGTTGTTGGAGGTGAATGCAGCTAAGACAGGAGGCTTTTTGCCAGGACTGGCATACCTAGACACAGCTCGTGGCATCAAACCAATTATTGAAAAACTGCCATATAGCCTGCAAGAAAAATGGATTTTTCAAGGTTCCAAGTACAAAGAAGACCATCATGTCTCCTTTCCACCATTCAGTTTCTTCACCAGATTTATTGTCAACCAAGCAAAGACCAGAAATGATCCAAGCTTCATATTCTCAACATGCAGCAACCAAGTTCCAGTAAATACAGAGAAGTCAGGAACAAGGTACAGCAACAGACCAACGGTGTCAGTAAGAAAGACAGAAGTGTCAGCTACTAATGCAACTCCACAGGTAAAAAGCCCTTCGTGGAAATCCATGGAACCAGACAGTACATGTCCAATTCATAATAAACCACACCCACTGTCAAAGTGTCGTTGGTTCAGAAGCAAGCACATTGATGAACGTAAAGCTTACCTGAAAGAGAATGCTATCTGCTTTATATGTTGTGCATCCAGCAGACACATTGCCAAAGACTGCAAAAATAACATAAGATGCAGAGAATGCAACAGTGACCAGCATACTTCAGCTTTGCATCCAGGTCCAGCTCCCTGGGCAGTAGAGACTCCTTTACCAAATGGAGAGCAAGGCGGGGAGCAAGAGGACGCTACTCCACCCACTATTGTATCCAAGTGTACAGAGGTATGCGGGAAAGGGACAAGGCCCAGATCATGTTCCAAGATTTGTTTAGTGACTGTATATCCCTCTAACAAACCTGACTGTTCTGTAAACATGTATGCAGTGTTAGATGATCAAAGTAACCATTCTTTAGCCAAATCAGAGTTTTTTGATGTGTTTAACATTAGTGGTGAAACATTTTCCTACACTCTAAGAACATGCTCAGGCATTACAAAGAAAACAGGGCGTAGGGTATCCAACTTCACTTTTCAGTCTATTGATGGGAAAACACACATAAAACTCCCCACACTCATTGAATGTGACATGATACCTGATGACAGGTCAGAAATTCAAACACCTGAGATTACACAGCATTTCCCTCATCTGAAATCATTAACAGACAAGATCCCAGCACTTGACCCTAACGCACAAATACTTCTCTTGTTAGGAAGAGACATTCTGAAGGTGCACAAAGTACGTGAGCAGATTAATGGGCCTCACAACAGTCCTTATGCACAACATTTAGACTTAGGTTGGGTCATAGTTGGGGAAGTATGCTTAGGAGGAGCTCATAGACCAGCAGATGTGAACTCTTTCAAGACAAATGTGCTGCCTAGTGGGCACACTTCTCTGTTCAGCCCATGCACTAGCTATATACAGGTAAAAGAGACTTTTAATGCTTGTAAACAACAGTCATACACCCCCTCATTGTGTTATTTAGGAACTGCAACTCACAATGTGGGCAGTTTAGATGATAATGTGTTTGTTACTACTCCAAATGATGACAAACCTGCTATGTCTATTCAAGATGGTATGTTCCTTGATGTAGTAGAAAAAGAGATGTTTATTGATGAAGCAAATTACTGGGTAGCACCCCTACCATTTCGCTCAACTCGACTTAGACTACCAAACAACTTAGAGCAAGCCCAGAAAAGACTACTTGCTCTACAGCGTTCCTTTGTGAAAAAACCTGAAATGAAATAACATTTTGTTAACTTTATGCAAAAGATCTTTGACCATGACCAAGCAGAACCTGCCCCACCATTGGAAGCAGGTGAGGAGTGTTGGTACCTACCAATCTTTGGTGTCTATCAACCTCAGAAGCCAGGACAGATCAGAGTAGTTTTTGACTCAAGTGCTCAGTTTGAAGGCATCTCACTGAATGACACACTCCTCAGTGGGCCTGATTTAAATAATACACTACTAGGTGTCCTTTTATGTTTCCGCAAAGAGCAAGTTGCAATTAACACTGATGTACAACAAATGTTTTACTGTTTCATGGTTAGAGAAGATCACTGTAACTATTTGAGATTTCTTTGGTTTCGTGACAATGACCTTAACAAAGAAATTACAGAGTTCAGGATTAAGGTACATGTCTTTGGGAACAGCCCTTCTCCAGCCATAGCCATTTATGGTCTAAGAAAAATAGCAAAGCAAGGAAAAAGTGAGTATGGCGAAGATGTAGAACAGTTTATCTTGAGGAATTTCTATGTAGATGATGGACTCGTATCTGTGCCTACTGAAGCTGAAGCAGTCAGTCTCCTGCAGAGAGCTAAGGACATGCTCGCAGGATCAAATCTCAAGCTACACAAAGTGGCATCCAACAGAAGTCCAGTAATGGAAGTATTTCCTGCAGATGACAGAGCTAAAGATCTAAAGGACCTTGTTTTAGGTGTCGATCCTCTACCCCTCCAAAGGAGCTTAGGAGTAAGTTGGAACTTACAGACCGACAGTTTCACTTTTCAAGTGTCTAAAGAGGTAAAACCTTTCACACAGAGAGGTATCCTGGCTACAGTAAACAGTCTTTATGACCCACTTGGGTTTGCATCTCCAATCACTATGCAAGGTAAATCTTTAGTCAGAGAACTCTCAACAGACCAATGTGACTGGGATTCCCCACTCTTACCAGATAGAGAAGCTCAATGGAGAGCATGGACAGAAGACTTGATCCATCTTGAAGATCTGAGTATTCCCAGACCCTTTTGTGCCAGTGTCACTATCATCCACAGTAAGAAAGGAGGTATGTGTTTTTTCTGATGCTTCTACTGTAGCGATAGCAGCTGTGGCATATCTCAGAGTCATAGACAGTAGCGGTCAATGTCATGTAGGCTTTATTATGGGCAAATCTAAACTAGCTCCAAGCCCAGCCCATACAGTGCCACGTCTAGAATTATGTGCAGCTGTTTTGTCAGTTGAGCTAGCTGAACTTATTACTGAAGAAATGGAAATTGAACTTTATGCAGTTAAATATTACACTGATAGCAAAATTGTGTTAGGTTATATTCACAATACTTGTAGGAGATTTCATGTATATGTCTCAAACAGAATAATTCGTATTAGAAAATCTACTAATCCAGATCAGTGGCATTATATTAACACCAGTCAGAATCCAGCAGATCATGGTACTAGACCAATTCAGGCAGCTCACCTAAAACATACCAACTGGTTCTCAGGCCCAAATTTCTTACATCAGGCAAATTCAGGATATCAATCTGAAGCTGAAGTATTTGACCTCATTGAACCAGATTCTGACAGTGAGATCAGACCTGAAGTGACAGCTTTAATAACTGAAGTGTATGAATGCCAGTTAGACTCACTTAGATTTCTCAGATTCTCAAAGTGGAAGTACCTTGTGAGAGATATAGCAATACTTATTCACATTGCTAAGTCATTTTCCAGCAGCACTCAAAAGGAGTCGTGTACAGGCTGGCATTGCTGCAAAGGGTTATGCCATTCATTAGATTTCTTGCAAGCTGAAACAGTGACTATCAAATGTATCCAAACATAGAAATATAGAAAATGGAAAGAGAAACAAAACGTTCAAGAAGGAGATCTTGTATTATTGAGAGACTCAAGTAAAGCACAATGGATGGACAATGAGTCTTATTGTAAAAGCCATTCCTAGTGGTGATGGTAGAGATCAAAATCATTAAACAAGGGACTGCTAAAGTATACCTTAGACATGTGTCAGATTTGATTGTTCTTTTTCAAAGTAAAAGTTATCTGGTTGAATTTAATAATAATTTATAAATCATGTAATAGTGGTATATTTTTATACCAGGCGGGGCATGTTCTGTCTATTATATGCTTATAATGTTCATGTTTATGACATCTGGTGGTTTCATGTTGCAATTACAGCTTAGTTCCTCTCAAAAATAAAACAGGAAGTGTTAATAAAGTTTGTTAATAAAAAGTTTACTTTCAGTTTCTCAGCAGCCATCTTAGCTTCAAGAAGCATGGAAATCAGCTCTTAATATTTGCCTCTAAACATACATATGCCTGTAAGTTATTGTTTGCTAAGCTATTCAGAAGTAAAATCAGTTTGGAATAAACACAAAGCTATTTCTGTCTGGTTTGTTAACTAGCTGTCTAGTTATCAGTTAATGATGACAGTACATATGGTTTAGATCACTGGTTCTCAAACCTGTCCTCAGGCATCCCTAAAAGGCCAGATTTTGAGGATATTTGAACTAGGGCACAGATGAAATAATAAACTGATTAGTAAACATGGTTGTTTTACCTGCTCTCACCCAAAGTAATCCTGAAAATATGGCCTGTTAGGGAGGCCTGAGAACAGGCTTGAAAACCAGTGGCCTAGATTAGTTAATCCTATATTTAGCACTATTGTATATTCCCTCAGTAATGGAGGGACAGACATTTACTTCTGTATATGTATTTAATAGACAGATACATTATATGTCATACAGATAATGAGATCAGCAAGAAATACAAGAAATTGGATATCATGACTGCAAAATAACACAATAGCTTTTAGCAATTGCACTCTCAACATCTTTGTTTTATTTAATACTCAAACATTGGGGTTGTAAAGAATAGTATTCTCATCATTAGTGCATCTTTTGGCAATTGCATCAAGTTGTTGTAAATTGTATGCTCTATCGGAACTGTCAAAGAAAAAAAAATGGGTGTCATGTATCTGTTTTAAAGGATATTACCACTGTACATTAATTTTGTTATTTATTTATTTTCTTTTTTATTTATAATCTTCTATTATTGATTTTTTGGTGATCAGTGGATGTAATTTATTGCAATTTAGTTATTAACATACTGTATTTAAGAAATAATTTGTTGTTTAGAAGATCCATTTATTTCTACATTCCTGTATGCTGCTTTCAAATATAAATTAGTAATAAACAATAAAAGTCATTATTCAGTTTGCCACTATTGATATGTTGAACTCTTAAGTGAATATTACTTCAAATAGTTTATTTAATAAATTCATAATATGGCATGGGGCAAAATCTTCTCACAACCTTTTTTTTATTAGACTATTTTGGTTTATATTAAATGAAAATTATAGCACGGGAGCTTGATATACTGTAATTAACTGGATTTTACATTCTAACAGGATCCTCTTATTAAAACTCAAAAACGACATTATCATATTAAGATATAGCATAGCTAATTGTGATGATATATAGCTTTTTTATTACTTGAATAATTATATACAGATAATTAAATTTTGGGACAAGTAATCCTGATTGACCATGGAGTTTAATAAAAAATGAAAATGATAATGATGTAGTTCAGAAAATTATATCTAAGCATACATTGTGTTAATAATTAATGTGATATTCAGAGCCAGGTGTACCTGCAAATTACTTTGTTATTTCTAGGGATCTTATTGTAAAATCTTACTTATCCAATATACCCGCGTGATTATTATTTTTTGAAATGTATTTTGTAACAAACTATTGAGAATGGCGTGTTTAAAAAAACAGATATCATAGTGCACTTAATACATCTTACACAATAATGGCAATTATTTGAAGTTGAATTTAATTTAGTTTTAGTTAAATACAGTATTTAATCAGTTATTAATAATGAATTATTATTTCATAAATGTGTATAGCCCTGTTTGGAAATACCTGCTGATATATAGAAATCCATTAGAGTACATGCGCAAAGTTCAGCACATTTATTGGCTATTCTTTCTGTCCTTTTGATATAAATAAGCATTACACATTTTATTTTCATGAGCATATTATGTGAATGCCATTAATTATCAATTATCAAGTTGGCTTTCTTCTATCCTTTGTTGCCTTTGAACTCAGACTGTTGACTACGACCCTGACCGCTTCTAATTACATCCTGGATTCATCCAGAGAGTTGGGTGAGTGTCATATATATTAGAACCCAGCAAATGGGTCCTACCCAGTAGTTTGCAATTCCTTTAAGGTTGAAGCTACTAAATCAGCAGTCACCATTTTATGGCAGCAACAGTTTGTCCATGTGGCCTACCTCTGTGGGATCTGTTTGGGCAGCAAAATGATCCATAACTGTCCGTCTGGTTGGGAATTTGCTTTTAGTTTTTATTTTTTACAAGATTGCGCCATCGTTGGTTCATAGCAAGTGCAGGTGTGAAGGAAAAGAGCAGTCCATTTTTACACAGACAGAGCACGCTTACAGTGCTAGGAATAAAGTGTCCAAGCCTGGCAGTCCTCCCCACCTCTCCGGTGGATTATGGGTCCCTCATGATGGAGTACTTTGTAGGGAAGAAGTAGGTTAGGTCTTGTGAAGGGACAGGGAGAGGAGAGTGTGAGGATGCAGGTGCGGCCTATGTGGGTGCAGGCAGTGCATATAGTATTACTCATGGGTTGTTCCAGTCTGACTTATCCCTTGCAAGGTCCAGGGAGGGAGTCCCAGGTATGTTCAATGGGACAGTGAATCACTCAGTGCTGTCGGTGTCACACAGCCCGCTGTCTGGAAGATGTGGCGCAGCTAGTGCAGGCAGTCGCACTGCAAATGAGTGAGGGCCTTGCTGGGTATATACATATGACGATATCCCCCCTCTCCTCAAATCCAATCAAAAAGGAGTTGAAGTTCTGTAGATACACTTAACCTTGTTAGCTGAGAGGATTTTTTTCTTGTTAAAATGTATTTAGTGTTGGTATTTTACACCAAAATAGCGGTTCCTTCACAAAGCTAGTGCCAGACACGTCTCTTTCATTTGGCAGCTAACTCCACTACCCAAGTCTACTATCTTAAACATGTGCAGCACCCTCTGAAATGGCCACAGATGCCATTTTACATTTATATATGAATATATGGTTTAGATCACTGGTTTTCAAACCTGTCCTCAGGCCTCCCTAAAAGGCCAGATTTTCTGAACTAGGGCACAGGTGAAATAATAAACTGATTAGTAAACATGGTTGTTTTACCTGCTCTCACCCAAAGTAATCCTGAAAATATGGCCTGTTAGGGAGGCCTGATAACAGGCTTGAAAACCAGTGGTCTAGATTAATTAATCCTATACTATTGTATATTCCCTCAGTAATGGAGGGACAGACATTTACTTCTGTATATGTATTTAATAGACAGATATATTATATTTCGTACAGATAATGAGATCAGCAAGAAATACAAGAAATTGGATATCATGACTGCAAAATAACACAATAGCTTTTAACAATTGTGCTCTCAACATCTTTGTTTTATTTAATACTCAAACTTTGGGGTTGTAAAGAATAGTATTCTCATCATTAGTGCATCTTTTGGCAATTGCATCAAGTTGTTTTAAATTGTATGCTCTATCGGAACTGTCAAAGAAAAAAAAAATGGGTGTCATGTCTCTTTAATAAATAATAATGCTGTATACAGATTCAAAGGAATGTAGGGAGATATTTCAGTATTTGAGAGGCTTAGAATAATCCAGTTTGCATAATTGGGAGTAGTAAATGAGAAATTGCGAGAGACTGATATTGGACAAGAAAGTAGGGGTCAGAAGAAACACAAAGCATGGATGCATTTTGGCCCTTGGACATATCTGTTTTAAAGGATATTACCACTGTACATTAATTTTGTTATTTATTTATTTTAGGAGTTTTTTTTAATCTTCTGTTATTGATTTTTTTGGTGATCAGTAGATGTAATTTATTGCAATTTAGTTATTAATATACTGTATTTAAGAAATAATTAGTTGTTTAGAAGATCCACTTATTCCTACATCCCTGTGCACTGCTTTCAAATATAAATTAGTAATAAGCAATAAAAGTCATTATTCAGTTTGCCACTATTGATATGTTGAACTCTTAAGTGAATAATACTTCAAATATATTATTTAATAAATTCATAATCTGGCATGGGGCAAAATCTTCTCACAACCTTTTTTTTATTAGAATCGTGAATAAGAGTGATAGGCGCCTATTTAATGTATGACACACTCAAAAAGTTGTCGTGCCACAATATATAGTGTGGACCCGTTAAATGCCAGTTAGGGGCACTATATGCCTAATGGCAATATACGCAATATACTCACAACTTGTGCAAATGTGAAAACTGCTGAAAATGATACAGTGTGTGAAGTATCAAAGAGCACATAAAAAACAACAACAATTATACAGTGTATGAAGTGATGATGGCACAAAAACACACAATATCAAGTAAACAACAGGTGATATTGAACCAAAACACCATCCGGGGTGCAGTTCCGATTACAGTTCGTATAATCAAGAAATGAGGTGGCAGCTGTACTCCTTCTGGGACTGACGGGCAGCCAGTAGAGATCTGTAGATAATAAGGAAACAAAAAAAGGAGGCGCCACAATAGTGTGAATATGTCAAATATCGTTGTCCCTGCACATATCAAGATATCACTTACTAGATGTAAAGCACTTGATAAGTGCCACAAGTGCAAGCTGGACCATCAATAGCTGCCCAGCGAGCTATCCTCCCGAGATATGTGTCGGCTCACTCGATACTGATGACAGGATCCAGTCAAATGGATAGGACAAGAGATTCCTCTCAGAGTGATATGTATAGATTCTGTACATTGTTTTATATATTAATCTATCTAACAATCCAGCAGGGATGTATCATTTAGATATTATACATTCTTTCCTAGTATATTTATCATTGATTGACTCCTAGTATATTTATCATTGATTAGTATATTTATCATTGATTGGATCCCCTGAATCTCTATTTTTATGCCATATCATTCTTTTTGGCTATATACGACTGTTGGGATTTGGATAGACCCAAACCTCAGTCTTTAAGGTTTAACATCCTTTGATGTCAATATATGGTCTCAATGAGAATCTCGCTATCGCCTTTTTTATATAGAATATTTAAATATATTTTGTGCGTTAACCCATAATGCTAACAAGTATGGGTTACTTCCCTATTTTTTATTTATGCCTGGGAAGTTGTTATGCTTCGTTCTGTTCGCTATTTAAGTGACGATTTTTATCTATCAGGGGGTCGATCCGATAAAAATCGTCGCCCGCAAAAGCTGGCGACGCCAATATTTGTGCGGGTTTGGTATCCTATATACGGCGTAACCTAGAAGTTACGCGCGTATATTTCTGCCGTCGCCCGTAGTTTTTTGGGCCATAGGCAGGTATACCAAACCCGCGCAGTTTGGTATCCAATAAAAAGCGTAAGGACTTACGTGGCAAAAATGGAGAAATATTACTCCATTTTCACCGCACCACAAAAAGCAGCCGTAAGAAGCCTTACGCTGACTATTGGAGCCCCGTAACTCCCTAAACTGGCTGCTAAAATAAACCTAACACCTAACGCATGCGCAATGTCTATCTCCCTGTCAACCGCGATCTGCTAAATAAAACCTAACACCAAACGCATGCGCAATGTCTATCTCCCTGTCAACCGCGATCCCCCGCCGCAATCCCTAATAAAGTATTTAACCCCTAAACCGCCGCCATCTACATAAACTAACCCCCTACTGTGAGCCCCTAAAACCGCCACCATCTAACTAATCTATCCCCTAATGTGAACCCCTTACACCGCCGCCATCTATATTAAAATTATTAACCCCTAATTTAATCTAACTACCCGTCGCCAGCTATATTATCTATATTAACCCTAAGTATATTATAGTTATAGTTATTACATTATATATCTTAACTATATTAACCCTAATTATATTAGGGTTAATATAGTTACTATAGTATTTATATAAACTATATTAACTCTATCTAACCCTAACACCCCTAACTAAATTCTTATTAAATAAATCTAAATTATTTTATAAACTAAAATATTCCTATTTAAATCTAAATACTTACCTATAAAATAAACCCTAAGATAGCTACAATATAATTAATAATTACATTATAGCTATGTTAGGGTTTATATTTATTTTACAGGTAAATTGTTAATTATTTTAACTAGGTATAATAGCTATTAAATAGTTATTAACTATTTAATAGCTACCTAGTTAAAATAATTACCCAATTACCTGTAAAATAAATCCTAACCTAAGTTACAAATACACCTACACTATCAATAAATTAAATAAACTACAAATATCTATCTAAAAATACAATTAAATAAACTAAACTAAATTACAAAAAAAACCAAACACTAAATTACAAAAAATAAAAAAAGATTACAAGATTTTTAAGCTAATTACACCTATTCTAAGCCCCCTAATAAAATAATAAAGCCCCCCAAAATAAAAAAAATCCCTACCCTATTCTAAATTAAAAAATGTTCAAAGCTCTTTTACCTTACCAGCCCTTAAAAGGGCCTTTTGTGGGGGCATGCCCCAAAGAAAGCTGCTCTTTTGCCTGCAAAAAAAAAAACACAATACCACCCCCCAACATTACAACCCACCACCCACATACCCCTAATCTAACCCAAACCCCCCTTAAATAAACCTAACACTAACCCCCTGAAGATTTCCCTACCTTGTATTCACCCAGCCGGGCCAAACTCCTCATCCGATCCGGGCGATGTCTTCCAGCAAGCGGCAGTGAAGTCTTCTTCCATCCGGGCAATGTCTTGAAGCAAGCAGCAGAGAGTCTTCTTCCATCGGCGATGTCTTCAAGCAAATCGGCATCTTCAATCTTCTTTCTTCGCTCCTCCGCCGCGGAGCATCCATCCGGCACGACGACTTCCCGACGAATGAGGTTCCTTTAAATGACGTCATCCAAGATGGCGTCCGTCAAATTCCGATTGGCTGATAGGATTCTATCAGCCAATCGGAATTAAGGTAGAAAAATCTGATTGGCTGATTGAATCAGCCAATCAGATTCAAGTTCAATCCGATTGGCTGAACCAATCAGCCAATCGGATTGAACTTGAATCTGATTGGCTGATTCAATCAGCCAATCAGATTTTTCTACCTTAATTCCGATTGGCTGATAGAATCCTATCAGTCAATCGGAATTCGACGGACGCCATCTTGGATGACGTAATTTAAAGGAACCTCATTCGTCGGGAAGTCGTCGTGCCGGATGGATGCTCCGCAGCGGAGGAGCGAAGAAAGAAGATTGAAGATGCCGATTTGCTTGAAGACCGCCGATGGAAGAAGACTCTCTGCCGCTTGCTTCAAGACATCGCCCGGATGGAAGAAGACTTCACTGCCGCTTGCTGGAAGACATCGCCCGGATCGGATGAGGAGTTCGGCCCGGCTGGGTGAATACAAGGTAGGGAGATCTTCAGGGGGGTAGTGTTAGGTTTATTTAAGGGGGGTTTGGGTTAGATTAGGGGTATGTGGGTGGTGGGTTGTAATGTTGGGGGGTGGTATTGTGGTTTTTTTTTGCAGGCAAAAGAGCAGTTTTCTTTGGGGCATGCCCCCACAAAAGGCCCTTTTAAGGGCTGGTAAGCTAAAAGAGCTTTGAACTTTTTTTAATTTTGAATAGGGTAGGGAATTTTTTTATTTTGGGGGGCTTTATTATTTTATTAGGGGGCTTAGAATAGGTGTAATTAGCTTAAAAATCTTGTAATCTTTTTTTTTATTTTTTGTAATTTAGTGTTTGTTTTCTTTGTAATTTAGTTTAGTTTATTTAATTGTATTTTTAGATAGATATTTGTAGTTTATTTCATTTATTGATAGTGTAGGTTTATTTGTAACTTAGTTTATGATTTATTTTACAGGTAATTGGGTAATTATTTTAACTAGGTAGCTATTAAATAGTTAATAACTATTTAATAGCTATTATACCTAGTTAAAATAATTAACAATTTACCTGTAAAATAAATATAAACCCTAACATAGCTATAATGTAATTATTAATTATATTGTAGCTATCGTAGGATTTATTTTATAGGTAAGTGTTTAGATTTAAATAGGAATATTTTCATTAATAATATTAATATTAGATTTATTTTAATAAGAGTTTAGTTAGGGATGTTAGAGTTAGATAGGGTTATTATACTTTATATATATATATATAATATAATAACGATATTAACTATATTAACCCTAATATAATTAGGGTTAATATAGTTAATATATATAATATAGTTAATATAGCTGGCGGCGGTGTAGGGGGATTAGATTAGGGGTTAATACATTTATTATAGGTGGCCGCGGTGTAGGGGGATGTAGATTGTAGGCAAAAGAGCAGTTTACTCTGTGACAAAGCCCTGCCAAAAGCCCTTTTTAGGGCTGGCAAAAGAGCTGTTACTTTGGGGCATGCCCCGCAAAAAGCCCTTTTAAGGGCTGGCAAAAGAGCTGTTACTTTGGGGCAATGCCACGCAAAAAGCCCTTTCCAGGGCTATTTGTAGGGTTAGACTTAGGTTCAGTGGTAGGGATAGTTTAGTATTTTAGGGGTTAAATAATTTAATATAGGTGGCGGCGGGGTAGGGGGATTAGATTAGGGGTTAATAATTTTAAAATAGATAGCGGCGGGGTAGGGGCTCACTTTAGGGGGTAGGTAAGGTAGATGGCGGCGGTGTTAGGGGCTCACTTTAGGGGGTAGGTAAGGTAGATAGCGGCGGGGTAGGGGCTCACTTTAGGGGGTAGGTAAGGTAGATGGCGGCGGTTTAGGGGCTCACTTTAGGGGGTTATAGATTTAATATAGCTGGTGGCGGTTTAGGGGTTAATAACTTTATTAGGTAGCGGCGGTTTAGGGGTTAATACATTGTTATTATTAGGATAGTGAGGGGGGATAGCGGATAGAGGGTTAGACGTGTCGGGCTATGTTAGGGAGGCGTGTTAGACAGTGCGGGTGATTTAGACTTTAGTCAGGTTTTGTAGGCGCCGGCAGTTTCTAACGTGCCGCAAGTCACTGGCGACGCCAGAAATTTGTACTTGCGCAGATTTCTGGACATCGCTGGTTTATCTGACTTACGGCACGTTAGCATCTGATGGCGCCGTATATGGGATAGCTCGAGTTGCGAGCTGAAACTGCGGGCGACGCGGGTTCCCTCGCTTGCGCCGCAAACTACGATCTATATCGGATCGCGCCCCATATATTTTTTTTTATCTTCATTTTTACACCTACTGATTTAACACCAATGTAGTAGCTGGGTCTGCACACACCTCTATTTTTAACGTATCAGTTTCTAGCCGGCTCAGCCGAAGGCTGCTATTGGTTCATGGTTTTATGCACGCAAGTGTACTTACAGGCTTTAGAGTTTTGTGATGTGATGTTTGTATGTGAAATTTACACCTGATAAAACGGTTGTTATACCGAAAAACGCATAGTGGATTGGGTATCAAATAAACTACCTATTTTATTTCAGTTTTGGACATCACAAAGTTTTTATTCAGTTATAATTTATTATTTATATGGACATTTTACGAGTGGTTGCTGACATATCACTCTGAGAGGAATCTCTTGTCCTATCCATTTGACTGGATCCTGTCATCAGTATCGAGTGAGCCAACACATATCTAGGGAGGATAGCTCGCTGGGCAGCTATTGATGATCCAGCTTGCACTTGTGGCACTTATCAAGTGCTTTACATCTAGTAAGTGATATCTTGATATGTGCAGGGACAACGATATTTGACATATTCATACTATTGTGGCTCCTCCTTTTTTGTTTCCTTTTTTTTATTAGACTATTTTGGTTTATATTAAATGAAAGTTATAGCACGGGAGCTTGATATAATTAACTGGATTTTCCATTCTAACAGGATCCTCTTATTAAAACTCAAAAACTACATTATCATATTAAGATATAGCATAGCTAATTGGGATGATATATAGCTTTTTTATTACTTGAATCATTATATACAGATAATTCAATTTTGGTACAAGCAATCCTGATTGACCATGGAGTTTAATATAAAATGAAAATGATAATAATGTAGTTCAGAAAATTACATCTAAGCATACATTGTGTTAATAATTAATGTGATTTTCAGTCCAGGTGTACTTGCAAATTACTTTGTTATCTCTAGGGATCTTATTGTAAAATCTTACTTATCCAATATACCAGTGTGATTATTATATTTTTTTAATTTATTTTGTAACAAACTATTGAGAATTGCGTGTTTAAAAAACAGATATCATAGTGCACTTAATACATCTTACACAATGGCAATTATTTGAAGTTGATTTTAATTTAGTTTTAGTTAAATACAGTATCTAATCAGTTATTAATAATGAATTATTATTTCATAAATGTGTGTAGCCCTTTTTGGAAATACATGTTGATATATAGTGATGTCCTGAACTGTTCGCCCGCAAATGGTTCACGGCAAACTTAGGTTGTTCGCGTTCGAAGCTGCGGGCGAACACATGCGATGTTCGATCCGCCCCCTATGTGTCATCATTGAGGAAACGTTGACCCTGTATTTCACAGCCTTCTGACACATTAGAGCCAATCAGCATCAGACACTCCCTCACAGACCCTCCCCTCTTCTTGGCAGCAGCCATTTTAGACTCATTACGACCTTGCTTTGTTAGTGAGAGGACGTTTTGTTTTGCTGCTGTTAACATTATAGCGAAATAGATAGCTAGGCTAGTGTATTTAGTGTCCACTACAGTCCTGAAGGACTCATCCCATCTCTGCTGCAAGGACAGCACCCCAAAAAGCCCTTTTTAGGGCTATAATTTGAGCCATTTTTTTTTTCTTCGTATTTTTATTAGCATTTGCCTGGCTTTCAGCCTGTGTGTAAGGCTCACAGCATATGCTGTGATTACTGCCACCACTGATATCTGCCTAACAACATTAGTTTAAATATAACCAACAAAAATTTTAAATTATTTTGCTAGTGTAATTTATTTTCATTTTCTATCAGGCCTGTGTCACACAGCATATACTCTGTTTCATTGCTCTGTGCCAGCCACCAGTGGTCATATCCGCTTATTACATTATTTTAAATTAAAAAAAAACTTTTAAATCATTTTGCTAGTGTAATCTAATTTCATTTTCTATCAGGCCTGTGTCTGACAGGCTCACACAGCATATACTTCAGTCTTTTTTCAGTCTTTTGGTTAATTGCTCTGTGCCAGGCAGCCACCACTCATATCTGCTTCACCTTATTTTAAATTAAAAAAAAAAAACTTTTACATTTTTTTGTTAGTGTAATCTAATATAATTTTCTATCAGGCCTGTGTGTTTTGCTGACTTACAGAGCATACTGTGTTTAATTGCTGCCCTCCCTAGTCTATGAGCCACGACTCATATGTGTTTAACCTTTTTTTAAATGCCCCCCCAAAAAAACTTTAAATCATTTTTCTAGTGTAATCTAATTGTATTTTCTATCAGGCGTGTGTGTATCAGACTTACAGAGGCTACTGTTTTTAATTGCTGCCCTTCCAAGGCTATCAGCCACGACTCATATGTGCTTAACCTTTTTCTTTAAATTCCCCCAAAAAATCTTTAAATCATTATGCTAGTGTAATCTAATTTTATTTTCTATCAGGCCTGTGTCTAACTGTCTATCTGACTTACAGAGCATACTGTTGTTAATTGCTGCCCTACATAGCAGCCAGCCAGTGCCACCACTCATATGTGCACTTCTTAACATTATTTTAATATTAAAATATAAACTTTTAAATTATTTTGCTAGTGTAATCTAACTTAATTTTCTATCAGGCCTGTGTTTTTCTCACTTATACAGCATACTGTGTTAAATTGCTGCCCTACCTACCAGCCACAACTCATATCTGCCAGCCTGTGTGCCAGGCCCAACTAGCTAATTAGTGCCACCAATCATAGTTGCTGTAACAGTATTGAAAACATTGTAAATCATCACTTTTTTGACTTTGAATCTGCAGTCTAGTAGTGCCATTGAATTGCAGTTCCCTCCTGCCTGCCAGCCTGTGTGCCAGGCCAACTTGCCAACTAGTTACACCAATCCTAGTTGTTGTAACAGTATTGTTAATCTTTAAAATTACAAATTGTGTGAATGTGAATCATCAGTTTGCTTGTGCCATTGAATTGCACTTTCCTCCTGCCTGCCAGCCTGTGTGCCAGGCCGACTTGCCAACTAGTTACACCAATCATATTTGTTGTCACAGTATTGTTAATATTTAAAATTAAAAATTGTTCGATTGTGATTTTGAATCATCAGTTTGCTCGTGCCATTGAATTGCACTTTCCTCCTGCCTGCCAGTTTATGTGCCAGGCCCAACTAGCCAATTAGTACCACCAATCATATTTCTTGTAACAGTATAGAAAAAATTGTAAATCATCACTTTTTGGACTGTGAATCTGCAGTCTATTAGTGCCCTTGAATTGCATTTTCCTCCTGCCTGCCAGCCGGTGTGCCAGGCCCAACTAGCCAATTAGTGCCACCAATCATATTTCTTGTAACAGTACTGAAAAAAAATTAAATCATAACTGTTTTGACTGTGAATCTTCAGTCTCCTACTGCCATTGAATTGCAGTTGACTGCCTGCCAGCATGTGTGCCCTGCCCACTTGCCGTTTCCAACTAGTGCCACCAATCATATTTGTTCTAACAGTATTGTCAAATTTTTTTCAAAATAATTTTTTGGACTAAGAAGCATGACTCAGCTAGTTTAATCTAATTGCAGTTGCCTTTCTCCCAGCGTGTGTGCCAGACAGGCCCATTTGCCAACTATTGCCAACAATAATATTTGTTGTCACAGTACTTCTAATATTTAAAAAATTTACAATCAGTGACTTTTAAACATCTGTCTTTTTTTTGTTGTCAGTCTCACAGCGTATACAGTGTCCATTTAAAAAAAAATGACAGGCAGAGGCAGGCCACCCCGCAGGTTCCGTGGTTGTGGTCGTGGTGCTGTGATTCCTTTAGACCCTACAAATATGCACATTGTTCAGACGCCGGGTGCCAGGGGGGACGCGAAAAGTTCTGAGGAGGACCTAGTTGAATGGCTAACACAGGACACCCAATCTTCTACAGCTTCTGCTCCTAGTCCTCCTAATCTTGATGCACCATCTACGTCCAGCTGTGCTTTGGGCACGTCTCAAGTGACCAGTGCCACTCGCCCGCCTGTCGCCACCACCAACACTAGAACCACAGCCGCTTCACTTGATCTGTCACAGGAGTTATTGACACATCAGTTGGAAGAAATGAGTGATGCGCAACCATCATTGACAGAGGATGTAGATAATAGTGATATGTCTCAGATGTATATGTAAAGAGAAAAGATGGCGCAAAAGGCAGGACTCAAGTGAAAGCGTTTAATGACACAATATATTACACATACATATATGCACTTACAAGATTAAAATGAATTTGCTGCAATTAGGAGGATCATGGGTGGTATAGATCTTATTGCTTCCCACAGCCGGCTTGTTGTGAATGCCGAGCGCTGCTGCACTGGATATGACTGGCAGGTAAATCCGGATACCTTGTCAGCAAGTCCTGTGGCTGTTGTGAGTGCAGGATACCGATACCTCTGTTCCAACCTAAATTGTCAGTTCAATACCCTATGTTTTTAATAAAGGGGTTGTTTTCCCAGATAAATTCATTTTCAAATGCGTTAACGTATAAGTTAGCATATGATGGGGCAAATGTTGTCCCCATCGCTGTGCCCCTAGTTTGAAGGTAAAATTGTTTCTCAAAAATGAAATAATTATGATATAAAATAAAATTGATACTATCTACAAGGAATTCTATATGTTTATGGGGAATCTGCCATTTCATCAATTCTTCCTGGACTTTCTGAACCCCTAATTTGTGTGGGATACATGTGTAGAGGGCTGATGTGTCACATGTTAGCCATACCATGTTATCTTCCCATGAAATGCCCTCAAATCTTTTGATTACCTCCGTGGTGTCTTTTAGGTAAGCTCTTGTATTTTTTACTACAGGTTGTAGGTAAAAATCGACATATTTAGATAAGCTATCACAGATAGATCCAATACCGGATACTATCGGCCTTCCCGGTGGATTTAGAGGGTCTTTGTGAACTTTGGGTAAATGGTATATTATAGATATATTCGGTTGTGGCGTAAAGATAAATTTGTACTCTTCACTATTCAATATTCCATCAGATTTAGCCTTATTTAACATTTTATTGAGTTCTTTGTTATATATTTCTGTTGGGTCATTGGAGAGAGCTTTATATGTTTCTGTATCATTCAGAAGGTTATATGCCTCCTGTATATATACCTCCCTTTTCTGGATGACAATGCCCCCGCCCTTGTCGGCGGGGCGTATTATTATCTCATCATTATCTGCTAGCTTCTTGAGGGCCCTCCTTTCTTGTATTGTTAAGTTGTCATTATACTTGTTGACAAAACTAATTTCCTTCTTGAATTGTTCCTCGAGATCTTGCTGAACTAGTTTGGTGAACATGGATAACTGTTCGCCTTGGGACCCTACTGGGTTAAAAGATGATTTAGCCTTAAATGAGGAATGATATATGTCAGGCTCGGTTTCATGTAAGGACAAGTTTAATGCATCTATATAGTCATTTGAGAGTTCATGTGTATTTGTTTGTGGAATATCTACCTGGACAGAAGTAGAATTTGTTGTATTAGGGTATATGGAATTGTTCATATTTTCTAAGTCTTTTAAAATATTTAGGGTACCTAGATCACCTGATTCGATGTGGTTATAATTTGGTGCATCCCTATTTAGAGGATTTTTCAGAAAATATCTTTGAAGTCCAATGACCCAACAGAAATATATAACAAAGAACTCAATAAAATGTTAAATAAGGCTAAATCTGATGGAATATTGAATAGTGAAGAGTACAAATTTATCTTTACGCCACAACCGAATATATCTATAATATACCATTTACCCAAAGTTCACAAAGACCCTCTAAATCCACCGGGAAGGCCGATAGTATCCGGTATTGGATCTATCTGTGATAGCTTATCTAAATATGTCGATTTTTACCTACAACCTGTAGTAAAAAATACAAGAGCTTACCTAAAAGACACCACAGAGGTAATCAAAAGATTTGAGGGCATTTCATGGGAAGATAACATGGTATGGCTAACATGTGACATATCAGCCCTCTACACATGTATCCCACACAAATTAGGGGTTCAGAAAGTCCAGGAAGAATTGATGAAATGGCAGATTCCCCATAAACATATAGAATTCCTTGTAGATAGTATCAATTTTATTTTATATCATAATTATTTCATTTTTGAGAAACAATTTTACCTTCAAACTAGGGGCACAGCGATGGGGACAACATTTGCCCCATCATATGCTAACTTATACGTTAACGCATTTGAAAATGAATTTATCTGGGAAAACAACCCCTTTATTAAAAACATAGGGTATTGAACTGACAATTTAGGTTGGAACAGAGGTATCGGTATCCTGCACTCACAACAGCCACAGGACTCGCTGACAAGGTATCCGGATTTACCTGCCAGTCATATCCAGTGCAGCAGCGCTCGGCATTCACAACAAGCCGGCTGTGGGAAGCAATAAGATCTATACCACCCATGATCCTCCTAATTGCAGCAAATTCATTTTAATCTTGTAAGTGCATATATGTATGTGTAATATATTGTGTCATTAAACGCTTTCACTTGAGTCCTGCCTTTTGCGCCATCTTTTCTCTTTACATATTCATCTGTTCCTGCATACGAAGCCCTGGTTTGGGAATACCAGGCTGGATTAAAGGCAGCAAGGCTTGGGCGCAGTGTTTTTCCCTGGAACCAAAGGGATCCCAGAAACTAATCATTTGGAACCAACTTGGAATCATTTGTAATAACATTGCCAAATATCCCTGAGCACAGGAAGTCGTATTGGTTTTACCTTCCATCAGAGGTACTGTTTCTTTTTACCATCCGATCAAATTGAAACATTGCAATTTGCAATTTTTATATTAACAAAAAGGACATATCTGCAAACTTATTGCAAACATTTTTAACATTATTTTGAGGTATAGCGCATTTTTATCATTATTTTTGTTCTGTATAGTGTATAAATTTGTTTCCTTAATATTGCTGCTCTTACCTTTGAACTAATGTCTGAACCTGTATTTGAAAACGACAGAATGTTAGAAAATATGCCAGAAAACCTGGCTAACATTACACTTAAAGAATTTGGCCATAACCCCCATAGGGTCAAGAGAACCAGAGCTTTAAATTTATTAGATACCAATATAGAGGGTTATAATATGCCTGATACTGACCCAGATGATCTTTTTAAATCCCTTGAAAAACTTTTAATTCAAGATGCTAAAGATTGGCAGGACCTGATTTTATTAGAAAACTATCTAACACACAAAGTAGTACCGAGAGGGCTTAGAATATGTAAACAACCGGCATTTGATCTAGATGAGATAGAATATATCACTGAATGGGAAGCTGCATCACAGGAATGCTCTAACAAATATATTAAGATCCTTATTAAATATAGGGAATCTAGACTAAATAAACTTAAAACAGAACTAGATGATATAGTTACAAGAATTCAACCCTACAAAAATATAGAAAAATGGATTAACCGCAATAAGAGTATACAATTTAGGGTTAGTCAATTAGACAGGGAGTTACAACAAACAAAACAGAAAAAACTTAGAAGAGACCTAGAGGATTACAAAGAAAACAAGATATATTCTTATAAAAAATCAAATAAAGAACCAACACCCCCCATTAATAATATAGATAATCATAAAGCTAATAATGACACTGGTAACAACCACAGATCTGTTAATCATAAAACTGGTAAACAAGGACAAAATTACGTTAAAGATAATAAATCTTACCATTTTGGCAATCAATCACCAATGGTCCACTATAAACAAGGGACCTATCAGGGGAGATCATATCAGGACAATCATAATTCTGGTATGCACACTGGTTATAATAGTCAGAGAAGGATTTATCATAATAATCATAATGCAAACACATACGCTAACAATGATTACAATGGCTATCAGAGAAATCACAATCAAAATTTACAATGGAGAAGGAGAGACAGCTATAGAGGTAATGATAGCTATAGGGGTAATGAATCCACAAATACTCATAATAATTATGCTCATAATAGTCACGGACAATCAGTTCAAAATAAAAATCTCCATATATCTACCTGGGAGAAAAAAGGTGCAAGACCAAAAGATAACCCTGAGAATAATTTTTTAGGGATAGGGACCAATCGGAACCAGGAACCACCAGAACCCCAGCAAGACAGGACAAGACAGAGAAAAAGATCTCTAGAAAGAGAACAAGAGGAAATAGAGCAGGAAAACAGTTTCAGACAAACAGGAAGAATAAGAAAAGAATGAGTCAAGCTAAAAAAGATATCTTCAATTTAGCTAACATTGAGTTGGATCATAATGATATAAAACTCTTACAGAAGGGTCTCAATTTTGCACCGAAATCTAGACCCAATAAATTTGAAATGTATGTAGATCTACACAAATATGTCAGAAAGCTTACACTTCAAAGATATTTTCTGAAAAATCCTCTAAATAGGGATGCACCAAATTATAACCACATCGAATCAGGTGATCTAGGTACCCTAAATATTTTAAAAGACTTAGAAAATATGAACAATTCCATATACCCTAATACAACAAATTCTACTTCTGTCCAGGTAGATATTCCACAAACAAATACACATGAACTCTCAAATGACTATATAGATGCATTAAACTTGTCCTTACATGAAACCGAGCCTGACATATATCATTCCTCATTTAAGGCTAAATCATCTTTTAACCCAGTAGGGTCCCAAGGCGAACAGTTATCCATGTTCACCAAACTAGTTCAGCAAGATCTCGAGGAACAATTCAAGAAGGAAATTAGTTTTGTCAACAAGTATAATGACAACTTAACAATACAAGAAAGGAGGGCCCTCAAGAAGCTAGCAGATAATGATGAGATAATAATATGCCCCGCCGACAAGGGCGGGGGCATTGTCATCCAGAAAAGGGAGGTATATATACAGGAGGCATATAACCTTCTGAATGATACAGAAACATATAAAGCTCTCTCCAATGACCCAACAGAAATATATAACAAAGAACTCAATAAAATGTTAAATAAGGCTAAATCTGATGGAATATTGAATAGTGAAGAGTACAAATTTATCTTTACGCCACAACCGAATATATCTATAATATACCATTTACCCAAAGTTCACAAAGACCCTCTAAATCCACCGGGAAGGCCGATAGTATCCGGTATTGGATCTATCTGTGATAGCTTATCTAAATATGTCGATTTTTACCTACAACCTGTAGTAAAAAATACAAGAGCTTACCTAAAAGACACCACGGAGGTAATCAAAAGATTTGAGGGCATTTCATGGGAACATAACATGGTATGGCTAACATGTGACATATCAGCCCTCTACACATGTATCCCACACAAATTAGGGGTTCAGAAAGTCCAGGAAGAATTGATGAAATGGCAGATTCCCCATAAACATATAGAATTCCTTGTAGATAGTATCAATTTTATTTTATATCATAATTATTTCATTTTTGAGAAACAATTTTACCTTCAAACTAGGGGCACAGCGATGGGGACAACATTTGCCCCATCATATGCTAACTTATACGTTAACGCATTTGAAAATGAATTTATCTGGGAAAACAACCCCTTTATTAAAAACATAGGGTATTGAACTGACAATTTAGGTTGGAACAGAGGTATCGGTATCCTGCACTCACAACAGCCACAGGACTTGCTGACAAGGTATCCGGATTTACCTGCCAGTCATATCCAGTGCAGCAGCGCTCGGCATTCACAACAAGCCGGCTGTGGGAAGCAATAAGATCTATACCACCCATGATCCTCCTAATTGCAGCAAATTCATTTTAATCTTGTAAGTGCATATATGTATGTGTAATATATTGTGTCATTAAACGCTTTCACTTGAGTCCTGCCTTTTGCGCCATCTTTTCTCTTTACATATACATCTGTTCCTGCATACGAAGCCCTGGTTTGGGAATACCAGGCTGGATTAAAGGCAGCAAGGCTTGGGCGCAGTGTTTTTCCCTGGAACCAAAGGGATCCCAGAAACTAATCATTTGGAACCAACTTGGAATCATTTGTAATAACATTGCCAAATATCCCTGAGCACAGGAAGTCGTATTGGTTTTACCTTCCATCAGAGGTACTGTTTCTTTTTACCATCCGATCAAATTGAAACATTGCAATTTGCAATTTTTATATTAACAAAAAGGACATATCTGCAAACTTATTGCAAACATTTTTAACATTATTTTGAGGTATAGCGCATTTTTATCATTATTTTTGTTCTGTATAGTGATATGTCTCAGTCAGGCAGCATTACAGACATGGAGGTATGGTGTGAGGATGATGATGTTGTACCCGCTGCTGCTTCCTTTCTTGATGTGTCAGATACAAGTGAAGAGGTTGATGATGATGTGTCGGTGGATGTCACGTGGGTGCCTGCTAGAAGAGAAGAAGAAGAGGGGGAAAGTTCAGATGGGGAGATAGAGAGGAGGAGACGAGTTGGAAGCAGGGGGAGGCCATCGCAAGGAGATAGTGGCACATTCAGACAGCATGTATCGGCACCCGGGGTCAGCCAGACAGCACGCCAACGCCTATCAACGCATGCTGTTGCCACCACCAGAATGCCGTCATCGCAGAGCTCAGCAGTGTGGCATTTTTTTGTGTGTCTGCCTCTGACAACAGTGATGCCATTTGCAAACTGTGCCAAAAGAAACTGAGTCGTGGGAAGTCCAACACCCACCTAGGTACAACTGCTTTGCGAAGGCACATGGTCTCCCATCACAAACGCAGATGGGAAGAACACATGAGTAGAAGCAGCACACAAACTGAAAGCCCTCCTCCTCCTGCTCCAGCATCTTCAGCCACGTCAACCACTGCTGTCCTCCTTGCCCCCTCTCAACCATCCTCCACTGAGTCTCTCTTACGTAGCAGTTCCTGGTCATCTGCCCACAGTCAGCTGTCTGTCAAGGACATGTTTGAGCGTAAGAAGCCAATTTCTCAAAGTCACCCCCTTGCCCAGCATCTGACAGCTGGCTTGTCTGAACTCTTAGCCCACCAGCTTTTACCATACAAGCTGGTGGAGTCTGATGCTTTCAAAAAAATTGTATCTATTGGGACACCGCAGTGGAAGGTACCTGGCAGAAATTTCTTTTCACAAAAGACAATCCCAAACCTGTACTCTGTTGTTCGAAAGGAAGTTATGGCATGTCTGGCACACAGCGTTGGGGCAAGGGTCCATATGACCATGGATAGCTGGTCTGCAAAGCATGGTCAGGGCAGGTATATCACCTACACTGCGCATTGGGTAAACCTGCTGACGTCTAACAAGCATGGAATGCGTGGCTCTGCAGAAGAGTTGGTGACACCACCACGACTTGCAGGCAGGCTTGCTGCTATCTCCTCTACTCCTCCTACTCCATCCTCTTCCATAACCTCTTCCATAACCTCTTCCTCGGCTGAATCCTCTTCTCCTTCTGCGTCTTGCTCCACATCTATGGCACCCCCCCAGCTCCCCAGGTACTATGCTACATCCCTTGTACGGCAGTGTCACGCCGTCTTGGGGTTGACTTGCCTGAAAGCGGAGATTCACACCGCACCAGCACTCCTGACCACCCTGAACGCACAGGTGGATCAGTGGCTGACTCTGAACCAACTGGAGATTGGCAAAGTTGTTTCTGACAATGGAAGTAATTTGGTGGCGGCATTGAAATTGGGCAAGTTGACACATGTGCCGTGCATGGCACATGTGTGTAATCTGATTGTACAACGATTTGTCCATAAGTACCCAGGCTTACAGGACATCCTGAAGCAGGCCAGGAAGGTGTGTGGCCATTTAAGGTGTTCCTACATAGCCATGGCGCACTTGTCCGATATCCAGCGTCGAAACAACTTACCAGTGAGGCGCTTGATTTGCGACAGCCCGACACGGTGGAATTCAACACTCCTAATGTTTGACCGCCTGCTCCAACAAGAAAAAAGCTGTTAATGAGTATTTGTATGACCGGGTGCTAGGACATCCTCTGGGGAGCTGGGGATTTTTTTGCCAAATTACTGGACGCTCATGCGCAATGCCTGTAGGCTCATGCGTCCTTTTGAGGAGGTGACAAACCTTGTCAGTCGCATCGAAGGCACCATCAGCAACATCATACCATTTGTTTTCTTCCTGGAGCGTGCCCTGCGAAGAGTGCTGGATCAGGCCGTAGATGAGCATGAAGTGGAAGAGGAAGAGTTGTGGTGTCCATCACCCCCACAAACAGCCTTATCAGCATCGCTTGCTGGACCTGCTGCAATGCAGGAAGAGGATTGTGAGGAAGAGGCGTCAGAGGAGGAATGTGGCTTTGAGGAGGAGGAGGAGGAAGACAGAGCACAACAGGCATCCCAGGGTGCTCAGTGAGGACGAGGAACGGGACATGATTAGCTCGGCATCCAACCTTGTTCAAATGGGTTCTTTCATGCTGTTGTGCCTGTTGATCAACCCTCGTATAAAAAAGCTGAAGGCGAACGACCTGTACTGGGTGTCCATGCTCCTCGACCCCCGGTATAAGCATAAAGTGCCTTAAATGTTACCAAATTTCCGCAAGTCGGAAAGGATGGAGCATTTTAAAAATAAATTAAAAAATATGCTTTACACGTATAAGGGTGATGTCACAGCACAACGGGAATGTAACAGGGGAAGAGATGAAAGTAATTCACCTCCTCCCACGACCATGGCAGCAAGGACAGGATGCTTTCCTGATGTCTTGTTGATGGAGGACATGCGTACCTTTTTAACTCCCATGCATCCCCAGAGCCTTTTGGGATCCAGCCTCAGAGAAAGACTCAACTGACAGTTAGCAGACTACCTAGCATTAACTGCAGATCTCGACACTCTCAGGAGCGATGGACCCCTTGAATACTGGGTTTGCAGGCTTGACTTGTGGCCTGAGCTATCCCAATTTGCAATGGAACTTCTGGCCTGCCCTGCTTCAAGTGTCCTGTCCAAAAGGACCTTCAGTGCAGCAGGAGGTTTTGTCACTGAGAAGAGAAGTCGCCTAGGTCAAAAAAGCCTTGACTATCTCACTTTTATTAAAATGAATGAGGGATGGATCCCGAAGGGACTGACATTGGGCGATACATTTGAGTAAAAAAGGCCTGATGATGAGATGAACTGGCTTGGGCTACAACTGGTACACACACTGGCTTTTTTTTTTTCTTATAATGCAGGATGACTTGCTTGACTTATCCGCCAACAACTAGTGTTCAAGCCACAAGCTTTTAGGGCACTTTCTAAATGTTTTACAAGCATCAATTTTTCTGGCCGCTGCTACAGCAGTGGCTACAACAATACCCAATTTTAGCCTCTGCTGCTGCTCTGTGGGTACAAAAATCAAATAAAAAAATAAGGCACATAACAGTGATTAAACTGTTAAGAATAGTACAACTTAACACACCACTCATATCTGGCGGACCATTAAATTGCACGAGCAGTGCCCCAAATGTGAAGGTGGAGGACCAACCAAGCATCTTTATCCATCTCTTGGTTGCTCTAAACTATCTCCGGGTTCCATCTATGCCATACCTGTACTATGTATTATGCAAAACTGTGGCATATGTGGTGTTTCATGCTGTTGTGCCTGTTGCGGTTCATGGCCCATGGTATAAAAAGGCTGAAGGAGAACGACCTGTAATGCGTGTCCAAGCACATTTTTTGAAAAATGTTCCCGGTTCCTCTCAATTATCTCCGGGTTCCTAAAATCAATGGCATACCTGTACTCTATTGTTCAAAAGGATGTCATATATCCTCTTTCCTGCTGTTGTTTCATATGAGGGTCCTTGACCCTCTTATAAAAAGGCTGAAGGAGAAAGAAGTGTACTGGCTGTCCAATCAATGTTTTTTTCTATTTCCCGTTTCATAAAAATTATCTCCGGGTTTCTAAAATCAATGCTGTACCTGTACTCTATTGTTCAAAAGGATGCCATATGTCCTCTTTCCTGCTGTTGTTTCATATGAGGGTCCTGGAGCCTCTTATGAAAAGGCTGAAGTAGAAAGAATTGTACTGGCTGTCGAATCATTTTTTTGGTTCAATTTCACGGTTGCAACAAATTATCTCAGGGTTTCTAAAATTAATGCCTTACTTGTAATCTATTGTTCAAAAGGATGCCATATGTCCTCTTTCCTGCTGCTGTTTCCGTTGAGGGTCCTGGACCCTCTTATAAAAAGGCCTAAGGATAAATAAGTGTACTGGGTGTCCAATCAATGTTTTTTTCTATTTCCCGGTTGCAACAAATTATCTCTAGGTTTATAAAATCAATGCCTTACCTGTAATCTATTGTTCCAAAGGATGCCATATGTCCTCTTTCCTGCTGTAGTTTTGTTTGAGGGTCCTGGACCCTCTTATAAAAAGGCCTAAGGATAAAGAAGTGTACTGGGTGTCCAATCAATGTTTTTTTCTATTTCTAAGTTGCAAAAATTTTTCTCTGGGTTTCTAAAATCAATGCCTTACCTGTAATCTATTGTTCAAAAGGATGCCATATGTCCTCTTTCCTGCTGTTGTTTCGGTTGAGGGTCCTGGACCCTCTTATAAAAAGACCTAAGGATAAAGAAGTGTACTGGGTGTCCTGTCCAATCAATGTTTTTTTCTATTTCCCGGTTGCAACAAATTATTTCTGGATTTATAAAATCAATGCCTTACCTGTAATCTATTGTTCCAAAGGATGCCATATGTCCTCTTTCCTGCTGTTGTTTTGTTTGAGGGTCCCAGACCCTCTTATAAAAAGGCCTAAGGATAAAGAAGTGTACTGGGTGTCCAATCAATGTTTTTTTCTATTTCCCAGTTGCAAAAAAATATCTTTGGGTTTATAAAATCAATGCCTTACCTGTAATCTATTGTTCAAAAGGATGCCATATGTCCTCTTTACTGCTGTTGTTTCTGTTGAGGGTCCTGGACCCTCTTATAAAAAGGCCGAAGGATAAAGAAGTGTACTGGGTGTCCAATCAATGTTTTTTTCTATTTCCCGGTTGCAACAAATTATCTCTGGGTTTATAAAATCAATGCCTTACCTGTAATCTATTGTTCCAAAGGATGTCATATGTCCTCTTTCCTGCTGTTGTTTTGTTTGAGGGTCCTGGACCCTCTTATAAAAAGGCCTAAGGATAAAGAAGTGTACTGGGTGTCCAATCAATGTTTTTTTCTATTTCTGGGTTGCAAAAAATTATCTCTGGATTTAAAAAATCAATGCCTTACCTTTAATCTATTGTTCAAAAGGATGCCATATGTCCTCTTTCCTGCTGCTGTTTCTGTTGCGGGTCCTGGACCCTCTTATAAAAAGGCCTAAGGATAAAGAAGTGTACTGGGTGTCCACTCAATGTTTTTTTCTATTTCCCAGTTGCAAAAAAATATTTCTGGGTTTATAAAATCAATGCCTTACCTGTAATCTATTGTTCAAAGGATGCCATATGTCCTCTTTCCTGCTGCTGTTTCTGTTGAGGGTCCTGGACCCTCTTATAAAAAGGCCGAAGGATAAAGAAGTGTACAGGGTATCCAGTCCAATCAATGTTTTTTTCTATTTCCCGTTTCCTAAAAATTATCTCCGGGTTTGTACAATCAATGCCTTACCTGTAAACTATTGTTCAAAAAGATGCCATCTGTCCTCTTTCCTGCTGTTGTTTCTGTTGAGGGTCCTGGACCCTCTTATAAAAAAGGCTGAAGGAGAAAGAAGTGTACTTGGTGTCCTGTCCAATCAATGTTTTTTTCTATTTCACGTTTCCTAAAAAATATCTCTGGGTTTCTAAAATCAATGCTGTACCTGTACTCTATTGTTCAAAAGGATGCCATATGTCCTCTTTCCGGCTGTTGTTTTTGTTGAGGGTCCGGGACCCTCTTCTAAAAAGGCCGAAGGAGAACGACCTGTACTGTACTGGGTGTCCAAGCATGTTTTTTTTTTTTTTTATTTCACGGTTCCTAAAAAATATCTCTGTGTAACTAAAATCAATGCCATACCTGTACTCTATTGTTCAAAAGGATGGCATATGTGGTGTTTCATTCTGTTGTGGCTGTTGAGGGTTGTGGGCCATCGTATAAAATGGCTGAAGGAGAATGACCTGTACTGCCTTGCTGCTCCTTTTAGGCAGGCCAGCTCTTTGCATACATGCCCACAGACTCTGTAAAGCATGCCTCTTTTAGGGAGAGGTGCAGCCATAATGCAGGGTCAGAACCTCTGCCTGTAACTGTTATACTCAATTTTGTGAAAGGAAGTAACCTTACCATGGTTCCCTGACTGCACGTCTTGTTGTTATATTTTGGTGAGGGTAATCATGATGGCCATGCAGACCACCCCCGAGAGGCCTGGAAGTAACAGGGATGAAAGTGCTAAGAATAGTACAACTTGAAACAACCGAGTTAGTCATGGGTGTTAGTCCAAGACCGCTTGTCTTTCTTTTGGTTTGGGTGCGGCTAATCATGCAGGCCATATAGACCTGCCACCATTCGGTGTTGTATCAGGTATTAAACTAATAAGAACAGTACTACCAAAATACAGCCAATTAAGGGCCTATCAAGACTGAGCCAAGGTTGGATTGTAGTATTTTGTTAGGCTAATCATGATGGCCATGTAGACCACCCCCTGAGAGGCCTGGAAGTAACAGGGATGAGATGAAAGTGCTAAGAATAGTACAACTTGAAATTTCCGAGTTAACCATGGGTGTTAGTCCAAGACCGCTTGGCTTTTTTTTTGTTTGGGTGCGGCTAATCATGCAGGCCATATAGACCTGCCACCATTCGGTGTTGTATCAGGTATTAAACTAATAACAACAGTACTACCAAAATACAGCCAAATAAGGGCCTATCAAGACTGAGCCAAGGTTGGATTGTAGTATTTTGTTAGGCTAATCATGATGGCCATGTAGACCACCCCTGAGAGGCCTGGAAGTAACAGGGATGAAAGTGCTAAGAATAGTACTACTTGAAACAACCAAGTTAGCCATGGGTGTTAGTCCAAGACCGCTTGGCTTTTTTTTGGGTTTGGGTGCGGCTAATCATGAAGGCCATATAGACCTGCCACCATTCAGTGTTGTTTCAGGTATTAAACTAATAAGAACAGTACTACCAAAATACAGCCAATTAAGGGCATATCAAGACTAAGCCAAGGTTGGATTGTACAGGGAGTGCAGAATTATTAGGCAAGTTGTATTTTTGAGGATTAATTTTATTATTGAACAGCAACCATGTTCTCAATGAACCCAAAAAACTCATTAATATCAAAGCTGAATAGTTTTGGAAGTCACTCAAAAGCCTGCCATCCATGGATTCTGTCAGTGTTTTGATCTGTTCACCATCAACATTGCGTGCAGCAGCAACCACAGCCTCCCAGACACTGTTCAGAGAGGTGTACTGTTTTCCCTCCTTGTAAATCTCACATTTGATGATGGACCACAGGTTCTCAATGGGGTTCAGATCAGGTGAACAAGGAGGCCATGTCATTAGATTTTCTTCTTTTATACCCTTTCTTGCCAGCCACGCTGTGGAGTACTTGGACGCGTGTGATGGAGCATTGTCCTGCATGAAAATCATGTTTTTCTTGAAGGATGCATACTTCTTCCTGTACCACTGCTTTAAGAAGGTGTCTTTCAGAAACTGGCAGTAGGACTGGGAGTTGAGCTTGACTCCATCCTCAACCCGAAAAGGCCCCACAAGCTCATCTTTGATGATACCAGCCCAAACCAGTACTCCACCTCCACCTTGCTGGCGTCTGAGTCGGACTGGAGCTCTCTGCCCTTTACCAATCCAGCCACGGGCCCATCCATCTGGCCCATCAAGACTCACTCTCATTTCATCAGTCCATAAAACCTTAGAAAAATCAGTCTTGAGATATTTCTTGGCCCAGTCTTGACGTTTCAGCTTGTGTGTCTTGTTCAGTGGTGGTCGTCTTTCAGCCTTTCTTACCTTGGCCATGTCTCTGAGTATTGCACACCTTGTGCTTTTGGGCACTCCAGTGATGTTGCAGCTCTGAAATATGGCCAAACTGGTGGCAAGTGGCATCTTGGCAGCTGCACGCTTGACTTTTCTCAGTTCATGGGCAGTTATTTTGCGCCTTGGTTTTTCCACATGCTTCTTGCGACCCTGTTGACTATTTTGAATGAAACGCTTGATTGTTCGATGATCACGCTTCAGAAGCTTTGCAATTTTAAGAGTGCTGCATCCCTCTGCAAGATATCTCACTATTTTTTACTTTTCTGAGCCTGTCAAGTCCTTCTTTTGACCCATTTTGCCAAAGGAAAGGAAGTTGCCTAATAATTATGCACACCTGATATAGGGTGTTGATGTCATTAGACCACACCCCTTCTCATTACAGAGAGGCATCACCTAATATGCTTAATTGGTAGTAGGCTTTCGAGCCTATACAGCTTGGAGTAAGACAACATGCATAAAGAGGATGATGTGGTCAAAATACTCATTTGCCTAATAATTCTGCACTCCCTGTAGTATTTTCTTAGGCTAATCATGATGGCCATGTAGACCACCCCCTGAGAGGCCTGGAAGTAACAAGGATGAGATGAAAGAATGCTAAGAATAGTACAACTTGAAACAACCAAGTTAGCCATGGGTGTTAGTCCAAGACCGCTTGGCTTTTTTTTGGTTTGGGTGCGGCTAATCATGCAGGCCAAATAGACCTGCCACCATTCTGTGTTGTATCAGGTATTAAACTAATAAGAACAGTATTACCAAAATACAGCCAATTAAGGGCCTATTAAGACTGAGCCAAGGTTGGATTGTAGTATTTTGTTAGGCTAATCATGATGGCCATGTAGACCACCCCCTGAGAGGCCTGGAAGTAACAGGGGTGAGATGAAAGTGCTAAGAATAGTACAACTTGAAACAACCCAGTTAGCCATGGGTGTTAGTCCAAGACCGCTTGGCTTTTTTTTGGTTTGGGTGCGGCTAATCATGTAGGCCATATAGACCTGCCGCCATTCGGTGTTCTATCAGGTATTAAACTAATAAGAACAGTACTACCAAAATACAGCCAATTAAGGGCCTATCAAGACTGAGCCAAGGTTGGATATTAGTATTTTTTTAGGCTAATCATGATGGCCATGTAGACCACCCCCGAGAGGCCTGGAAGTAACAGGGATGAAAGTGCTAAGAATAGTACTATTTGAAACAACCGAGTTAGCCATGGGTGTTAGTCCAAGACCGCTTGGCTTTTTTTGGGTTTGGGTGCGGCTAATCATGAAGGCCATATAGACCTGCCAACATTTAGTGTTGTTTCAGGTATTAAACTAATAAGAACAGTACTACCAAAATACAGCCAATTAACGGCCTATCAAGACTGAGCCAAGGTTGGATTGTAGGATTTTGTTAGGCTAATCATGATGGCCATGTAGACCACCCCCGAGAGGCCTGGAAGTAACAGGGATGAAAGTGCTAAGAATAGTACTACTTGAAACAACCGAGTTAGCCATGGGTGTTAGTCCAAGACCGCTTGGCTTTTTTTTGGTTTGGGTGCAGCTAATCATGCAGGCCATATAGACCTCCCCCAATAGGGTGAGTAACAGGTATTGAAATGCTAAGAACAGTACTACTTAACACAAACTTACCATGGGTCCCAGAGCATATGTCTTGTTATTATATTTTGTAAGGGTAATCATGCAGGCCATATAGACCTCCACGGATAGGGTGAGTAACAGGTATTAAAATGCTAAGGACAGTACTACTTAACACAATATAGTTACCATGGGTCCCAGAACGCATGTGTTGTTATTATATTTTGTTAGGGTAATCATGCAGGCCATATAGACCTCCCCCGACAGGGTGAGTAACAGGTATTAAAATGCTAAGAACAGTACTACTTAACACAACCTAGTTAACATGGGTCCCAGACCCAGAAAAGATGTCTTATTATTATATTTTGTATGGGTAATCATGCAGGCCGTATAGACCTCCCCAGATAGGGGGAGTTACAGAGATTAAAGTGCTAAGAATAGTACTACTTAAAACACAACCTAGTTAACATGGGTCCCAGACCGCATGTCTTATTATTATATTTTGTCAGGGTAATCAGGCAGGCCATATAGACCTCCCCCGATAGCGGGGGGGTAACAGGGATTAAAGTGCTAAGAAAAGTACTAATTAACACAAGCTTGTTACCATGGGTCCAACACTGTGTGTCTTGTTGTTATACCTTGTCAGGGTAATCATGCAGGCCATATAGACCTCCCTTGATAGGGGGAGTAACAGGGATTACAGTTCTAAGAATAGTACTACTTAACACAACCAAGTTACCATGGGTCCCAGACCAGATGTTTTCTTGTTATACTTTGTCAGGCTAATCATGCAGGCCATATAGAACTCCACCAAACGGGGGGGGGGGTAAGAGGGATTAAAGTGCTAAGAAAAGTTTTACTTAACACAACCGAATTACCATGGGTCCCAGACCACGTGTCTTGTTGTTATACTTTGTCAGGGTAATCATACACGCCATATAGACCTCCACCAATAGGGGGAGTTACAGGGCTGAAAGTGCTAAGAATAGTACTACTTAACACAACCTAGTTACTATGTGTCCAAGACCGCATGTTTAATTATTATACTTTGTCAGGGTAATTATATATCTAACAAATCTATCTATTTCTCTTCTATCGATTCTATCTAAATATCAATCTATGTATATCTATCTATCCTATCTATCTATCTATCTATCTATCTTCTGTCCGGACTGTTTTGAGACAGACACTTGTGTTTTTGACAAATTTGAAGTAGGAGGACAGACCAATCATCTTCTTCCATCTCCCGGTTCCAAAAATGAAGGCCATATAGACCTCCCCCGATAGGGGGAGTAACAGGTTGTAGTAAACTGCTAAGAATAGTACTACTTAACACACCACGGGTCACAGACCGCATGTCTTATTGTTATACTGTACTCTGTCAGGGAAATTATATATATTTAAAATCTATTTATTTATCTATCAAATCGATCGAACTATCAAACGTATCTATCAAATGTAGATTGCATCTATTGATCGATGTAATTCGTATCTATAAAATGTATATTACATATTTTGGCTGAAGGAATTCGTATCTATCAAATGTATACTGCACCTTTGATTCGATAACATTTGTATCTATCAAATCTATATTGCATCTATCGATTGATGTAATTCGTATCTATCAAATGTAAATTGTATCGATCATATGTATATTGCATCAATTGAGCTATGTAATATATGTATCTATCTATCAAATTTATCTATCTCGTGGTTGTGCAAATGGACTGTTTGTGGTTGATTGCGGTGCGTTACACTTGGAGTTTGCTCTGTCACTGTGAAGCAGCCGTAACCCTTACACTACCTGATAGATACGACATCATAACAGATGTTTTAAAGCACGTTATTGCAAACAATTTGGGAATGTTAGGTGATTTAGACCCTTTATGGGTTAAAAGCCGACTCTGCATAAACTCTGCATAAAATCTGGGCGGGATCGTGGGCGGGATTGCTGAGGGGCACGCACGGACGCGCGCGCGTGCACAGGGGAGGCGGACGGATGCGTGCATGGGGAGGGAGCGGGTGGGAACCGTTACACTATGGAACAGTGTGGTTGTATTTAGAGGTAGAGAGGGGGAATAAATATGTTAATTGAAGTGATCTGGGAGGGGGTGGGGGTTTAGTCTTCGGGGGGGGAGCTACACTACAGAAAAGTGGGGAAAATATAAAAAATATACATTTTTTTTTGTAAACTGGGTACTGGCAGACAGCTGCCAGTACCCAAGATGGCTCCCAATAATGTAGAGGGGGAGGGTTAGAGAGCTGTTTGGGGGGGGGGTCAGGGAGGTTTGGGGCTAAGAGAGATCCTACACAGCAGCATATGTAAATATGCTCCAAAAAAAACGGAAAAAAAAAAAAACCTTTTATTTTAGTACTGGCAGACTTTCTGCCAGTACTTAAGATGGCGGGGACAATTGTGGGGTGGGGGAGGGATGAGAGCTGTTTGGGAGGGATCAGGGGGTCTGCTGTGTAAGGTGGGAGGCTGATCTCTACACTAAAGCTAAAATTAACCCTGCAAGCTCCCTACAAGATCCCTAATTAACCCCTTCACTGCTAGACATAATACACATGTGATGTGCAGCAGCATTTAGCGGCATTCTAATTACCAGAAAGCAAAGCCAAAGCCATATATGTCTGCTATTTCTGAACAAAGGGGATACCAGAGAAGCATTTACAACCATTTGTGCCATAATTGCACAAGCTGTTTGTAAATAATTTCAGTGAGAAACCTAAAATTGCGGAAAAAAAATAAGTTTTTTTTTAATTTGATCGCATTTGGCGGTGAAATGGTGGCATTAAATATACCAAAATGGGCCTAGATCAATACTTTGGGTTGTCTACTACACTACACTAAAGCTAAAATTAACTCTACAAGCTCCCTACATGCTCCCTAATTAACCCCTTCACTGCTGGGCATTAAACACGTGTGGTGCGCAGTGGCATTTAGCAGCCTTCTAATTACCAAAAAGCAACGCCAAAGCCATATAAGTCTGCTATTTCTGAACAAAGGAGATGCCAGAGAAGCATTTACAAATATTTATGCCATAATTGCACAAGTTGTTTGTAAATAATTTCTGTGAGAAACCTAAAGTTTGTGAAAAAATTTGTGAAAAATTGAAAAAAGATTTTTATTTGATCGCATTTGGCAGTGAAATGGTGGCATGAAATATACCAAAATGGGCCTAGATCAATACTTTGGGATGTCTTCTAAAAAAAATATATATACATGTCAAGGGATATTTAGGTATTCTTGACAGATATCAGGGTTCCAATGTAACTAGCGCTCATTTTGAAAAAAAAGTGGTTTTGAAATAGCAAAGTGCTACTTGTATTTATTGCCCTATAACTTTCAAATAAAGCAAAGAACATGTTAACATTGGGTATTTCTAAACTCAGGACAAATTTTAGAAACTATTTAGCATGGTTGTTTTTTGGTGGTTGTAGATGTGTAACAGATTTTGGGGGTCAAATTTAGAAAAAGTGTGTTTTTTTCCATTTTTCCTCATATTTTATAATATTTTTAATAGTAAATTATAAGATATGATGAAAATAATGGTATTTTTAGAAAGTCCATTTAGTGGCTAGAAAAATGGTATATAATATGTGTGGGTACAGTAAATGAGTAAGAGGAAAATTACAGCTAAACACAAACACTGCAGAAATGTAAAAATAGCCCTGGTCCTTAAGGGAAAGAAATTGAAAAATGGCCTTGGTCCTTAAGGGGTTAAACTCCAATATGACCACTTTAAAATATATATTTTTTGCCTCGATATAACCAACTTCAGGTTGACAAGGTTTTCTACAGCAAACCTGTCTGCAGGCATTGTGACGAACGGGCAGCAATACACTGCCCACATTTAACCTTGCTGCCACGCCGTACAGGGGATTTCAATCCGCACACTTTGTTTGCATTTTTTTTTTATGTTAAACTGCTTGTAAATGTTTAGTTTACAGAAATATTTGCTAATTTAATAAAAAGAAAAATTATAACCCATGATTAATTTTTTTTTTCTTTTTAACTATGCACGCAACTAAAATACTATCATCAGAATTTTATTTTATGATTTCAACTGGACATCTAAAAAAATTAATTAAATTAATTTAAAGTAACATGGAATAATGCTTGTGTGTCATGAAAATTCAAAAACTAGATATTTGAATCACTTATAGTAAATTAATAATAATAATAATAATAATAATAATAATAATAATAATAATAATAATAATAATAACAAATATGGTGATTTTATCTGGGTTGGACTCAAAGTGCTTTCTGCTATGCTTCACTTTTTTATTGAAAGTCTATATTATTCTTTTGTGTGGGTGAATGGAATCCACCACAAGCAAAGAGGCTGATGAAATTCTGTTTTTTATAGTGTTATATACTTTCACACAGTGAGTGAAAAAAAAGAAAATGTCCTATTTCTATAGAATCTAATGCATAGAGCCGTTTAAATGGCCTATAAATGCTAGCCAAGGACCTGCAAAGATGTATACAAAGTTTTTACATGGCATATCCTAATGGACTGCCTTTTATGTTCTAATTTAAATAAGCATTATCTCTTATATTTCTCTGTGTACATTATGTGAACACCAAAATTTCCTCAACAATGAGCATTAAATAGCACATGTCCAGAGAGTAGCTCCAGTTATTAAGTGATCCTTGTTCATGAGTAGAATTGCATTAGTACAGCTGTTGTAAAGCACTTAAAGTGAAGGTAAAGTTAGAGCATTATTATTGCAGTATTCTATTTATATGCATATGAAATACAGAGTCACTAAGTTATTTTTTATAATTATCAGGAATTTATATAATAATGTGCTTTTATTTTTCCCTACCATTCCATTTGAAACTCCTCCCATTACTCATTTCCTGCTTTTTGATATTGTGATGTAGAGAGTGGTAAAATAACCTTTTTCTAATATGCGAGCGCCTGTGTTAAAAACACTGGCTAAATATCTACCAAATAACAGTGGACTTTAATAATATTTATAAATATGTATACAATATGACCATGTGTAAATAGTTTATTTAAGGATTTCCATTCAAAATGTTTTAAAAAAATTTTTTTGAAAAAAATATAAATAAAGAACTACTAAAAAAGACTCCAATGTATTGTTTTTTGTCACTGTAATAATACTTCACTAATAATGCTGGTTAATTATTTTTTTTTATTTATTTATTTAGTTCACATATATCAACAAGTAACCATTTAAAAGAAATCTGTGTAGTTGTATGTGTAGTTGTATGTGTAAATTTAAAAGCGTTGGTACTAACCGTAGGAGGGAAAAAATGAGTGTAATAATGTGCTAAAATTTGTAACAATCGATGTAGCTAATAATAAGTACAGTTTTATAAATCAAAGTCCCATAGGTATAAAAAATCAATCAATTAGGAGTATAAGCAACAATAATTTTTTAGTAATGCTTAAAAAAGCTCTATCCACTTATCTAAGGCTAAATGTATAACTAACAAACAATGGTTCATATAAATAGTTTTGCTTATAGTTTTTATGAATCAGAAAGTGGTACGGTTTCTGTTATGTGATACAGTTCCGGTTGTTTGCATAAACTTAGCAGTCTCTTGCAAAATAAGTTGTAAGCACAATTTCAATCTCCTTAGTTTGCAATTATATAAGGTACCTTATTTATATCCTCCTGTGTCCAGATGGTATGCGGTTGTGATAATAAACACCAGCGGTATGCAAGAAGAGGCTAAATGAAACTTTTAGCAAGTATTTCTTAGATGTTCCAGCGTGTGTCTCTCCTGCGGTGCTACTGTGTCACTCCGTGTCTGGTTCTGGTCACGCCCACTTATGGCGGGATTGACACATGAGAAGCCAAGTGTATGGTAATCCTATGAGGTGTGTTCTCACACCTGATCCGTTGTAGCAGTCTGTATCCAAAGCAACGCGTTTCAGCTCCAGGGAGCCTTTCTCAAGCTTATGGCAGACTTGCTCAAATCCTCTCTTTTGTAGTTTTCAGATCGAATCTGATTGGTTATCTCATTTTGTTATTATATTGTTCTCATGCAACAGCTTTTTTTGAAAACATTGAATTGAAGCCCTAAAATAAACCATTGTTTTCAGAGTTGATCTTCATGTTTAGAAAATCAATTAAGTGTCCTAATCAGTGTGTCTTACATTAGTCTTAATGGCATGTGCTTAGTTCTCTATTATTCCTTAGTAGAAGATCTATCATTAAGTTACTAAAAACTAAAAACAGCATAAAATTGGTATTACATATGTTAAAAAGATATATTTCATTTTAAAAGGCCAGCATCATTAGTAGTTGATTAGTATATATGACTTAATTTATACCATAATTATTAGAAAAAAATATATATATAATAATAGTTCTTAAAAATACATAGTTAAGATTATCCTCAAATACTTAAAATATTAATAAAGGTCATTATAAAAAATATATAAATAAAAAAGAGCCAGCCCCCTAGGCTACAAAGTGTAATTGAGAGCGTGAACTACCTTAAAAACATGGAAAACTATGTTGCTAGAGAGAGAAGGCAACTGAGCAATTATTGCGCAATTTGGGAACCCTGGGACTCTATGCTGACCCGGTCGACCCCTAATACTGGAACCTAGACACTAGAGAGAGTGTAGTGAGATCGGAATACTCCCCCTTCAGACACCCTCGCCTATGATCTTTATACTCATTTCCTACCCCCTCCCCTACCTAGGAGCTGTGATAGTAGCCCAAAGCTCTACCTACCTGATGACAAGCGGAGAGGGATCTGTGAACTCCCTGCCCCGCTTGGAGCCTGAACTACAACACACTGAGTAATACCATACTAATTATTTACTTCTTTTGACTGGTCTGTTTCTTTAAGGATTACACCTTTGTAGACTGATGATATACTTCTGTATTCCCCTAAATGTTCATTGTGTATACATAAGGTGACCTCTGTAAAAACGAGGATTTCCACACAAGGAGAAATTTCTATTCTCAGCCATTCACAGCAATATTAGAACCCTGTGCATAAGAATGCTCCTTTCATGCTTTGTTCAATATAGACTCTGTTTATATTCATGTTTGAGAAAAGCTGTATGCTAAAAAGTATATACTCAATAAAAATGTTTAAAAAAAAAAAAAAAAATATATATATATATATATATATATAAATATACATATCTAAAAGTGGCAGAGTATATATTTCCTATTTACAAACGGTCATGTAGGGTGAGGTCATGTTATACAAAAAATATATATATAAAATATATATATATATAAAAATATATAAAAAATATACATACAAAATATCCACTTATTCATAAATAGATATACATATACATAAATATAAAGAAGATATATAAAGTATTTTATGCAAGGAGTGTGTGTTAAAAACTGACAATTTATACAAAAAGAATCAATTATAATTGTTTTTTTTTATGTATACATAATTTAAAAATCTTCATGCAGTATAAAATTTGTTTTATTATACACGACATGGCTTTATTACATATTTATTTGGGTCATAAAATAGGGATAGGTGAGCTATCAGTTTTACTAAGGCGAATATAACTACGTGAAAAAACTCCTTAATTCTATTTCTAGATTCAAGCCTTGTGGATGTAATGTGTCTAAGTTGTAAATCCACTTACTTTCTAATTGAAGTAGTCTTTTCTGATTGTCCCCCCACCCTCTTTTTTGTTTTTTTAGTTTAGCTATACCCATATAGTTAAAAAAAATTAAATTACCATTGTTACAACTTTTAAAATGTTTTGGGACGGGTAGGTCCTTATTTCTATCTTCGTCCATATTTTCAATAGATAAAATATGTTCATGTATTCACGTATTCTCTCACATAGGGGAAGTTCCGATTCACCTAAGTACTGCATTCCACATTTGCATTGGATCATGTAGACAATGTTCTTATCAGTGCATCTTATGCAATCTTGAATTTTAAATTCTCTTGTACTTATATGTGAGACAACTGATTTGCTTTTCTTTGAGTGTCTACATGCTTTACATATAAAACATGGGAAAAAACCTTTCAGATCCTGTCCTGTTAGATCTTTATCTATCTTTTTTTATTGTTTGATTTGGGTTGGGGCAAGTAATTTTTTTTAAATTATTTGCTTTTCTACATTTAAATCTCGTTTTTTCAGCAATAAGAGAACCAATAAATTTGTCTTGTTTCAACATGTGCCAATGCCTTCTTATTATCTTTTCTGTCATTCTGTGATTAGCATTAAAATCAGTTATAAAAAGGAATGTGTAGTTTATTTTGTTTCATGAGAGCATCTTCATTAAGTTTTTTATGTAATAGAGTGTTTCTTTCCATTTTCCCTACTTCCCTACAAATCCTCTCTTTTGTAGTTTTCAGATCGAATCTGATTGGTTATCTCATTTTGTTATTATATTGTTCTCATGCAACAGCTTTTTTTGAAAACATTGAATTGAAGCCCTAAAATAAACCATTGTTTTCAGAGTTGATCTTCATGTTTAGAAAATCAATTAAGTGTCCTAATCAGTGTGTCTTACATTAGTCTTAATGGCATGTACTTAGTTCTCTATTATTCCTTAGTAGAAGATCTATCATTAAGTTACTAAAAACTAAAAACAGCATAAAATTGGTATTACATATGTTAAAAATATATATTTCATTTTAAAAGGCTAGCATCATTAGTAGTTGATTAGTATATATGACTTAATTTATACCATAATTATTAGAAAAAAAAATATATATAATAATAGTTCTTAAAAATACATAGTTAAGATTATCCTCAAATACTTAAAATATTAATAAAGGTCATTATAAAAAATATATAAATAAAAAAGAGCCAGCCCCCTAGGCTACAAAGTGTAATTGAGAGCGTGAACTACCTTAAAAACATGGAAAACTATGTTGCTAGAGAGAGAAGGCAACTGAGCAATTATTGCGCAATTTGGGAACCCTGGGACTCTATGCTGACCCGGTCGACCCCTAATACTGGAACCTAGACACTAGAGAGAGTGTAGTGAGATCGGAATACTCCCCCTTCAGACACCCTCGCCTATGATCTTTATACTCATTTCCTACCCCCTCCCCTACCTAGGAGCTGTGATAGTAGCCCAAAGCTCTACCTACCTGATGACAAGCGGAGAGGGATCTGTGAACTCCCTGCCCCGCTTGGAGCCTGAACTACAACACACTGAGTAATACCATACTAATTATTTACTTCTTTTGACTGGTCTGTTTCTTTAAGGATTACACCTTTGTAGACTGATGATATACTTCTGTATTCCCCTAAATGTTCATTGTGTATACATAAGGTGACCTCTGTAAAAACGAGGATTCCCACACAAGGAGAAATTTCTATTCTCAGCCATTGACAGCAATATTAGAACCCTGTGCATAAGAATGCTCCTTTCATGCTTTGTTCAATATAGACTCTGTTTATATTCATGTTTGAGAAAAGCTGTATGCTAAAAAGTATATACTCAATAAAAATGTTTAAAAAAAAAAAATATATTTATATATATATATATATATATATATAAATATACATATCTAAAAGTGGCAGAGTATATATTTCCTATTTACAAACGGTCATGTAGGGTGAGGTCATGTTATACAAAAAATATATATATAAAATATATATATATAAAAATATATAAAAAATATACATACAAAATATCCACTTATTCATAAATAGATATACATATACATAAATATAAAGAAGATATATAAAGTATTTTATGCAAGGAGTGTGTGTTAAAAACTGACAATTTATACAAAAAGAATCAATTATAATTGTTTTTTTTTATGTATACATAATTTAAAAATCTTCATGCAGTATAAAATTTGTTTTATTATACACGACATGGCTTTATTACATATTTATTTGGGTCATAAAATAGGGATAGGTGAGCTATCAGTTTTACTAAGGCGAATATAACTACGTGAAAAAACTCCTTAATTCTATTTCTAGATTCAAGCCTTGTGGATGTAATGTGTCTAAGTTGTAAATCCACTTACTTTCTAATTGAAGTAGTCTTTTCTGATTGTCCCCCCACCCTCTTTTTTGTTTTTTTAGTTTAGCTATACCCATATAGTTAAAAAAAATTAAATTACCATTGTTACAACTTTTAAAATGTTTTGGGACGGGTAGGTCCTTATTTCTATCTTCGTCCATATTTTCAATAGATAAAATATGTTCATGTATTCACGTATTCTCTCACATAGGGGAAGTTCCGATTCGCCTAAGTACTGCATTCCACATTTGCATTGGATCATGTAGACAATGTTCTTATCAGTGCATCTTATGCAATCTTGAATTTTAAATTCTCTTGTACTTATATGTGAGACAACTGATTTGCTTTTCTTTGAGTGTCTACATGCTTTACATATAAAACATGGGAAAAAACCTTTCAGATCCTGTCCTGTTAGATCTTTATCTATCTTTTTTTATTGTTTGATTTGGGTTGGGGCAAGTAATTTTTTTTAAATTATTTGCTTTTCTACATTTAAATCTCGTTTTTTCAGCAATAAGAGAACCAATAAATTTGTCTTGTTTCAACATGTGCCAATGCCTTCTTATTATCTTTTCTGTCATTCTGTGATTAGCATTAAAATCAGTTATAAAAAGGAATGTGTAGTTTATTTTGTTTCATGAGAGCATCTTCATTAAGTTTTTTATGTAATAGAGTGTTTCTTTCCATTTTCCCTACTTCTAGTCTAATGTTTTCTACAAATTCTTCACTATAACCTGTTTCTGTAAATTTTTACTTTAATATTGTTGACTGACTTTCATAGTCCTCAAGTCTATTACAGTTTTTCATAACCCTCATCATTTGTCCCTTTGGGATATTATTTTTCCAGGCTTGGTGATGGCACCTACTTGAATGTATGAAGTTGTTGCTATCTACTGGTTTAAAGTAAGTTCTTGTATTAATAGTGCAATTTTCAATGTAGAAATCTAGATCCAGGAAATTTAATCTAGTATTACTTATTTCTTTGGTAAAGCGAATATTTACATCGTTATTATTCATTTCCTTTAACATTGTTTCAAAACTTTCGGCTGTCCCTTTCCAAATGATTACTACATCGTCTATGTATCTTTTATATAGGACTAGGTTTGCACCCAGCTTATATGTGTCTAGAAAATGTTTTTCCCACATTCCCATAAAAAGGTTAGCGTAGCTGGGTGCAAACCTAGTCCCCATTGTAGTTCCACAGATCTGAGTATAAAAGAAATCTTCAAATAAAAAATAATTATGGGTTAAAATAAAATCTATACTCTCTAAAATTAATTATTTTTGTTCACTTTTGATATTTTGATCTTCATTTAAAAAAATGTTTAACATCTTTTAGTCCTTGAGTATGGTCAAATGATAGTATATAGTGACGTGACGTCACAGCTAATGATGTATAGAGTGGTCCCACCCACTCTATACGTGTATACAAGGCTCATGCATGATGAATATCCAAACTGTGCAAGCGCATCAAGTCGCTGACTCTCAACAATGTGCATGCAGTACTCCCATCCAGTGTTATGTAACACTGCCTTTAATGAGCATGCTCGAAACGGGGCTGCGCTCACCTTGCCAGTGTGAGCCGAAACTACAAACGCATGCTCATAGCGTCCAAGACCATGCTGACATCAAATGCCGTCTAACGGCCAGAAAGTCAGTTGGCTGGCTAAACAACGTGACTGGCATGTAGAAAAAAATAAAAATAAAGGGTTGATTTTGGATATAGAGAATTGATAAAGAAAAATGGAAATATCAAAGGATCAAACTAAAATTATAAATTTTCATGAATGAAAGTGCCATTTATTTATATTTGTTTGTATAGGATTTCATTATAAACAATCAAACTTTACCTTCACTTTAAAATGAAGGTAAACTTTAATGAATGAAAGCATGGCTTTTAAAAATACTATTAAAAACAGGGGCACTTTCATTCATCAAAGTTCAGAAAGCAGCCGTTTTGTTTAAAAACTTACCTTTCTTCTTTTCACAGCCAGAGCAGCTTTCCTCACTCAGAGATCCTCTCTTCACACGTCAGCAATGACTAATCCGGCGTCCTCCAATCACGGCTTTCCCCCCAGGGGAGTCATTGCCTAAGGCCATGCCATGATTGGAGGAAGCCAGATTAATCATTGCTGATGTGTGAAGAGAGACTCTCCGGGTGGGAGAAGCTGGTCTGGCTGTGAAAAGAAGAAAGGTATGTTTATAAACAAAACGGCTGCTTTCTAAACTTTGATGAATGAAAGTGCCCCTGTTTTTAATAGTATTTTTAAAAACCGAGCATTCATTTATCAAAGTTTACCTTTACTTTAAAAGTATTGCACTTTAGTAGCAAGCTCAGTATATGGGGAAATAGCATGCAAATATATACAATTAAATAGAAACATAATGTGTGCTTTAAATATAATGGATAGTGGTCTTCAAAATGTAAAACTTAACAGAAATATTGATACATTTCTTGCATGCCAATTCCAGTTTATAATTACTATGTTGTCCTGATAACACAGACAAATTAACTTAAATATGATGCCTAGTGAACTTTTGCATGCTCCATTGACTTCAGTAACAATATAATGCATTCAAAAACATATCTTATCTTTAAAATTACTTATTAAAAGGTGGAAATTTAATTAACCTTTTTGTGACCTTGATTCTGTTTAATTAAGTTAGTACAAGAATTTTGTGGAAAAAAAGAATTGTTGTAATAATATATGCACTTTCCAAATACACAATAAAGATTTAAGCATCATATTAATATGCTAAAAGCACATTGTCATACCTAAATCAAGAAAAAATAATTATACAAACATGACCATGCCAAATATATGCACATCCATATTGAAAGAACCACAAATCTACACATCTCATACAGACAAAACAAAATGGCACTATTGTTGTTTTAAAAAAAATAGCTGATCAAAAGTGTCATAATGTCACTTACAGTATATCATACCTAGTGATTATGGCTAACCTTTAGTTAGTACAGTATTTGCTTAAGAATTGCAGAATTAAATTGTAATAAAATAATCAAGAAGTAATCAAAGTGATTTCTATGATGATATTATTATGTTCATACCGCACTAATATTAATACTGACATAACTTATTGTTGCTATTGTTATGGGATCAAAAGTATCACTATTGACCAAAAAAACAACAAGCAGTTGTCAGTGGGAAGAGTGCATGCAACAGTTTGCTAGTTTGTAGATTTTGCTGCTGTGGGGGGGACTGGTAGTGATAGTTTACACACGCTGATCATACCTTAAATTGCTTGAGGTTGTGTTCAATGAGTAGAAACCCCAAGGAGTACTTAGGAACTGTCCCATTCCCTTTGATTCATTAAACATACTACAGTATATAGAGTTAATCCGTGGGGTGTTTTTTTTTTTTTTAGATTTAGATTGGATTCTGAAGTGATTCCAAAATTACTATTAAGTAAGAGGCAGCCTTTACTATGCATTCCTTTTATGAAATGTTTTACTTAAAGGGGTACTAAATCCAAGTTTTTTCTTTCATGATTCAGATAGAGCATGCAATTTTAAGCAACTTTCTAATGTACTCCTAATATCAATTTTTCTTTGCTCTCTTGCTATCTTTATTTAAAAATCAGGTCCATTTTAGGTTCAGAACCCTGGATAGTGCTTACTTAATGGTGGGGCTACATTTAGCCACCAATAAGCAAGCATAACCCAGGTTTTGAACCAAAAATTGGCCGGTACTGACGTGAACAAAAATTGGCCAGTACTGACTTGAAAAATTTCTAATACGGATACAGTATAAGAACACTAATATATTTTAAAGGATGGAAAACAATGTGAAGAGAACATGGAGACTCTGGACATGACTCACATTCTTCTAATCTGGAACAGAACAGTTCAGCAACTATAAAGCAAGGCTATATTTAATAATCTCATGGTCTGGAACAGGCTTGGTCTGCAAATTGAAAAGATTACAAAAAAGATAAGCAATTTGTAGAAAGAATAAGACATGCTCATAGGTAGGCTTGGTCAACAACAAGCAATTTGTAGATAGAATAAGACAGGATGGGTCAACAACTTAGATTTTGATAAAGCAAACCAGGGCCTCCATTACATATGCAGCGTCGCCCGCAAAATCCTCCGGTGCCAGATTTTACGTGATTTTGGTATTACATATACGGCATAGCATGCAAGTTACGCTTGTATATTTCACCCATCACTCACAATTATTACTCCCATAGGCTAACATGGGACCACGTCGTAAATCGGTATCAAATATCCAGCGCAAGACCTTATGTGACGAAAATGGAGAAGTTCAATCCTATTGGCTGATCCAATCAGCCAATAGGATTGAGCTTGCATTCTATTGGCTGATTGGAACAGCCAATAGAATGCAAGCTCAATCCTACTGGCTGATTGGATCAGCCAATAGGATTGAACATCAATCCTATTGGCTGATTGGATCAGCCAATAGGATTTTTCCTACCTTAATTCCGATTGGCTGATAGGATTCCATCAGCCAATCGGAATTGAAGGGACGCCATCTTGGATGACGTCACTGAAAGGAACCTTCATTATTCAGTCGCCGTCGGATGGAAGAGGATGCTCCGCATCGGATGTCTTCAAGATGGACCTGCTCCGCTCTGTATGGAAGAAGATAGAAAATGCCACCTGGATGAAGATTTCTGCCGGTCTGGATATCCTCTTCTGGCCGGATCAGATGAAGACTTCTGCCCCTCTGGAGGTTCACTTGTTGCCGGCTCGGTGAAGACGGCTCAAGGTAGGGTGATCTTCAAGGGGGTAGTGTTAGGTTTTTTTTAAGGGGGGATTGGGTGGGTTTTAGAGTAGGGTTGGGTGTGTGGGTGGTGGGTTGTAATGTTGGGGGGAAGCATTGTACTTTTTTTACAGGTAAAAGAGCTGATTATCTTGGGGCAATGCCCTGCAAAAAGTCATTTTAAGGGCTACTGGTAGTTGATTAAATTAGGGGGGTGTTTTTAATTTTTTTGGGGGGGGGTTATTTTCATAGGCCTAGATTTAGAGTTCGGCAGTAGCCGTCAAAACCAGCGTTAGAGGCTCCTAACGCTGGTTTTGGGCGCCCGCTGGTATTTGGAGTCAGTGATTAAAGGGTCTAACGCTCACTTTACAGCCGCGACTTTTCCATACCGCAGATCCCCCTACGCCATTTGCGTAGCCTATCTTTTCAATGGGATCTTTCTAACGCTGGTATTTAGAGTCGTTTCTGCAGTGAGCGTTAGAGCTCTAACGACAAGATTCCAGCCGCCTGAAAATAGCAGGAGTTAAGAGCTTTCTGGCTAACGCCGGTTTATAAAGCTCTTAACTACTGTACCCTAAAGTACACTAACACCCATAAACTACCTATGTACCCCTAAACCGAGGTCCCCCCACATCGCCGCCACTCGATTAAAATTTTTAACACCTAATCTGCCGACCGCCACCTACGTTATACTTATGTACCCCTAATCTGCTGCCCCTAACCCCGCCGACCCCTATATTATATTTATTAACCCCTAACTTGCCCCCCACAACGTCGCCGCAAGCTACTTAAAATAATTAACCCCTAATCTTCCGACCGCAAAGCGCCGCCACCTACGTTATCCCTATGTACCCCTAATCTTCTGCCCCTAACATCGCCGACCCCTATGTTATATTTATTAACCCCTAATCTGCCCCCCACAACGTCGCCGACACCTACCTACACTTATTAACCCCTAATCTGCCGAGCGGACCTGAGCGCTACTATAATAAAGTTATTAACCCCTAATCCGCCTCACTAACCCTATCATAAATAGTATTAACCCCTAATCTGCCCTCCCTAACATCGCCGACACCTACCTTCAATTATTAACCCCTAATCTGCCGACCGGAGCTCACCGCTATTCTAATAAATGTATTAACCCCTAAAGCTAATTCTAACCCTAACACTAACACCCCCCTAAGTTAAATATAATTTTTATCTAACGAAATAAATTAACTCTTATTAAATAAATGATTCCTATTTAAAGCTAAATACTTACCTGTAAAATAAATCCTAATATAGCTACAATATAAATTACATTTATATTATAGCTATTTTAGGATTAATATTTATTTTACAGGTAACTTTGTATTTATTTTAACCAGGTACAATAGCTATTAAATAGTTAAGAACTATTTAATAGTTACCTAGTTAAAATAATTACAAATTTACCTGTAAAATAAATCCTAACCTAAGATATAATTAAACCTAACACTACCCTATCAATAAAATAATTAAATAAACTACCTACAATTACCTACAATTAACCTAACACTACACTATCAATAAATTAATTAAACACAATTGCTACAAATAAATACAATTAAATAAACTATCTAAAGTACAAAAAATAAAAAAGAACTAAGTTACAGAAAATAAAAAAATATTTACAAACATAAGAAAAATATTACAACAATTTTAAACTAATTACACCTACTCTAAGCCCCCTAATAAAATAACAAAGACCCCCAAAATTAAAAATTCCCTACCCTATTCTAAAATACAAAAATTACAAGCTCTTTTACCTTACCAGCCCTGAACAGGGCCCTTTGCGGGGCATGCCCCAAGAATTTCAGCTCTTTTGCCTGTAAAAAAAAACATACAATACCCCCCCCCAACATTACAACCCACCACCCCCATACCCCTAATCTAACCCAAACCCCCTTAAATAAACCTAACACTAATCCCCTGAAGATCTTCCTACCTTGTCTTCACCATCCAGGTATCACCGATCCGTCCTGGCTCCAAGATCTTCATCCAACCCAAGCGGGGGTTGGCGATCCATAATCCGGTGCTCCAAAGTCTTCCTCCTATCCGGCAAGAAGAGGACATCCGGACCGGCAAACATCTTCTCCAAGCGGCATCTTCTATGTTCTTCCATCCGATGACGACCGGCTCCATCTTGAAGACCTCCATCGCGGATCCATCCTCTTCTTCCGACGACTAGACGACGAATGACGGTTCCTTTAAGGGACGTCATCCAAGATGGCGTCCCTCGAATTCCGATTGGCTGATAGGATTCTATCAGCCAATCGGAATTAAGGTAGGAATTTTCTGATTGGCTGATGGAATCAGCCAATCAGAATCAAGTTCAATCCGATTGGCTGATCCAATCAGCCAATCAGATTGAGCTCGCATTCTATTGGCTGTTCCGATCAGCCAATAGAATGCGAGCTCAATCTGATTGGCTGATTGGATCAGCCAATCGGATTGAACTTGATTCTGATTGGCTGATTCCATCAGCCAATCAGAAAATTCCTACCTTAATTCCGATTGGCTGATAGAATCCTATCAGCCAATCGGAATTCGAGGGACGCCATCTTGGATGACGTCCCTTAAAGGAACCGTCATTCGTCGTCTAGTCGTCGGAAGAAGAGGATGGATCCGCGCTGGAGGTCTTCAAGATGGAGCCGGTCGTCATCGGATGGAAGAACATAGAAGATGCCGCTTGGAGAAGATGTTTGCCGGTCCGGATGTCCTCTTCTTGCCGGATAGGAGAAAGACTTTGGAGCACCGGATTATGGATCGCCAACCCCCGCTTGGGTTGGATGAAGATCTTGGAGCCAGGACGGATCGGTGATACCTGGATGGTGAAGACAAGGTAGGAAGATCTTCAGGGGATTAGTGTTAGGTTTATTTAAGGGGGTTTGGGTTAGATTAGGGGTATGTGGGTGGTGGGTTGTAATGTTGGGGGGGGGTATTGTATGTTTTTTTTTACAGGCAAAAGAGCTGAAATTCTTGGGGCATGCCCCGCAAAGGGCCCTGTTCAGGGCTGGTAAGGTAAAAGAGCTTGTAATTTTTGTATTTTAGAATAGGGTAGGGAATTTTTAATTTTGGGGGTCTTTGTTATTTTATTAGGGGGCTTAGAGTAGGTGTAATTAGTTTAAAATTGTTGTAATATTTTTCTTATGTTTGTAAATATTTTTTTATTTTCTGTAACTTAGTTCTTTTTTATTTTTTGTACTTTAGATAGTTTATTTAATTGTATTTATTTGTAGCAATTGTGTTTAATTAATTTATTGATAGTGTAGTGTTAGGTTAATTGTAGGTAATTGTAGGTAGTTTATTTAATTATTTTATTGATAGGGTAGTGTTAGGTTTAATTATATCTTAGGTTAGGATTTATTTTACAGGTAAATTTGTAATTATTTTAACTAGGTAACTATTAAATAGTTCTTAACTATTTAATAGCTATTGTACCTGGTTAAAATAAATACAAAGTTACCTGTAAAATAAATATTAATCCTAAAATAGCTATAATATAAATGTAATTTATATTGTAGCTATATTAGGATTTATTTTACAGGTAAGTATTTAGCTTTAAATAGGAATCATTTATTTAATAAGAGTTAATTTATTTCGTTAGATAAAAATTATATTTAACTTAGGGGGGTGTTAGTGTTAGGGTTAGAATTAGCTTTAGGGGTTAATACATTTATTAGAATAGCGGTGAGCTCCGGTCGGCAGATTAGGGGTTAATAATTGAAGGTAGGTGTCGGCGATGTTAGGGAGGGCAGATTAGGGGTTAATACTATTTATGATAGGGTTAGTGAGGCGGATTAGGGGTTAATAACTTTATTATAGTAGCGCTCAGGTCCGCTCGGCAGATTAGGGGTTAATAAGTGTAGGTAGGTGTCGGCGACGTTGTGGGGGGCAGATTAGGGGTTAATAAATATAACATAGGGGTCGGCGATGTTAGGGCAGCAGATTAGGGGTACATAGGGATAACGTAGGTGGCGGCGGTTTACGGAGCGGCAGATTAGGGGTTAAAAGTGTAATGCAGGGGTCAGCGATAGCGGGGGCGGCAGATTAGGGGTTAATAAGTGTAAGGCTAGGGGTGTTTAGACTCGGGGTACATGTTAGAGTGTTAGGTGCAGACGTAGGAAGTGTTTCCCCATAGGAAACAATGGGGCTGCGTTAGGAGCTGAACGCTGCTTTTTTGCAGGTGTTAGGTTTTTTTTCAGCTCAAACAGCCCCATTGTTTCCTATGGGAGAATCGTGCACGAGCACGTTTTTGAGGCCGGCCGCGTCCGTAAGCAACTCTGGTATCGAGAGTTGCATTTGCGCTAAATATGCTCTACGCTCCTTTTTTGGAGCCTAACGCAGCATTTGTTTGAACTCTCGATACCAGAGTTAAATTTATGGTGCGGCCAGAAAAAAACCCGCGGAGCGTTAACAGCCCTTTTACCGCCGAACTCTAAATCTAGCCGATAGGGATTAGGTGTAATTTATTTAAAATTTTGTAATTTTATTTTTTATTTTCTGTAATCTTAGTTTTTTTATTTTCTGTGATTCTTGCTTAAAGGGACAGTCTACTCCTGAATTTTGATTAGTCTGCCCCTTTAATTTATACTTAGTTTATTTGTATTTTAGAAGTAGTGTAATTTTTTTATATTTAATGGTAACTTTAGTATTTTGTAAATTAGCTAATTTTAGTTTATTTAGGGGGTTAGGTTGGGGCTTAGATTTATTACGTTGTGGGCTATGGCGGTTTAGGGGTTAATACTTGATTAGGCTTATTGCGTTGTGGGTTAATGGTGGATTAGGGGTTAATATTTTTAATAGCTATTTTGCGATGTAGGGGTTGACGGATTTAGTTGTTAATAATTTAGTTATTACTTGCGGTGTGGGTTTTATAGCGAATATAGGGGATAATAGTTTAAATAGGCATATTGCATTGTGGGGGGTTGTCGGTCTAGGGGTTAATACATTTAATATTAGTAATGAGAGGGGGGGATTGCGGATATAGGGGTTTTATGTGTCGGGCTTATTTTTTATGAGGCGTGTTAGACTTTTACGGGAGATTTGTTATTTTCTTTACTTTTCTTAGGTGCCGGCAGTTTTTAAAGTGCCGTAAGTCACTAGCTACTCCAGAAATTTGTCTTTACGCTCATTTCTGGACATCGCTAGTTTATCAGACTTACGGCACTTTATTAACTGCCGGCGGGGTTTATGTAATACCCAATGTGCGAGGTGAAATTACGGACGGCGCAGGTTCCCACGCTTGCGCCAAAACCTGCGCCGTATATTTGATCGCGCCCCAGGTCAGCAACTTATGAGAAGAGATGGACGGGTTTTTAGGTGAATAAGGAAAGCAATGTAAAGGAAGACAGGCTGACAGACACCTTGCCAAGTACAGATGCAAGGCAGTAACAAACGTACCCAATTCAATGGCAGCTTCCATAGGAAATGTCTTGCATTTTACTGTAAATGGTGTGTCATATATCCTTGGTTGTTGCAACTGTGTCTTTAAATTAAGCACTGTTTTTGCATGAAAACACCTACAATACACAGAGGTGTGGAGGACAAGGAGCAGCAGGAGAACGCTGCATAGAAGAAACAGCATGTAAATAAGTGGTGAATGATATAACTCTGGAGAGAAATAAAACTTTATGTATTGCCACCACAAGAGACAAATTGTGTTTCAATACCAACACATACGCATATTTTTAAATATAACTGCACCGCTCTATAATGCTAAAAACAATGCATACATAACGGAATCCATTGTATAAAAATGAGATCACACAGCATCATCATATTCTGCTCTGCCTGCCAGCAGCTTTCAATTTGATTCAAAACAGACAAGTCTTAATCTTAAAACAAATTAGCTTGTTATGCTGAATCATTCTTTCATCCTTTTTCATAATGGAATGAAACTCTCTGACTACACATAGAACTCATAGGACGCAGTCAAGGCCACCTAAATTTAGATGGGCGATGGATCCAATAAAAGGTTGTCAATCTTCAAAAGATGTTAAATACACATTTCTGCCTTAATGGAGAAAATACAGTTTAAATCCATACTATAGCAGCAATACCTAGCATGTATCTAAGTTTTCTTTGCTTTTTCCTTTAAAGGGACAGTCAACACCAGAATTTTTGTTGTTTAAAAAGAAAAATAATCCCTTTATTACCCATTCCCCAGTTTTGCATAACTAACAATGTTATAGAAATACACGTTTTACCTCTGTGATTACCTTGTATCTATGCCTCTGCAAACTGCCCCCTTATTTCAGTTATTTTGACAGACTTGCATTGTAGCTAATCAGTGATATCTACAGGGTAACTTCACGTGCATGAGCTCAATGTTATATATATGAAACACATAAACTAATGCCCTCTAGTGGTCAAAATGCATTCAGATTAGAGGCAGTCTTTAAGGTATACGAAATTAGCATATGAACCTCGTAGGTTTAGCTTTCAACTAAGAATACCAAGAGAACAAAGCAAAATTGGTGATAAAAATAAAAACTGGAAAGTTGTTTAAAATTGCATTCTCTATTTAAATCATGAAAGTTTTTTTGGACATGACTGTCCCTTTAACTGCTTCAACTGCATTATATGATATGCACTGTTACCAGCATGTATGTAGATTTTTATAATTCTATATTAAGTTTTCAGACTTTTGATATTATTTATGATATACAGGTATACCTCACTCATACAGCGGGTTATGGACCGGAGCCCCGCTGTAAAGTGAAAATCGCCTTAAAATGATACAACCATCTAGATTACGAGTTTGGCGTTATGAGTCAAATAGCAACGTTATGGCTCATAACGCTTCATTTTCCCTAACGCTGCTATTACAAGTTTCCGTAGCGCCACAAATATCCCCATCTACGCTCAAATCCATAAAGCTCACCCAGACCCAGTAGTTATTGATATCCTGATACCAAAAACATTCATGAATCATTTCATATATATCAATATCAAACAAAGTACACTTACACTCATACAAACACTATGCAATTTTTCTTTTTTAATTAAATATTTGTATTTACAAAATATAACGGATCAAAGTTACGAGCTCTCGGGTGTTTGAAATAAAATGCACACATACCCATTTTACATTGACTTACATAGACATATGTAAACTTACACTCATCTAGCTACATCTACGTACAAATAGCATCACATACATATAGAATTAGATACATACAAACAATATACAGCACATTACGTACACAAAACATTTTTTTATTATGAAATTAACTTGATTTAGCTACTTTTTCACAGAAGGACATGAAGTCACTCACTTTACGCTCAACACAAGTGTTGGAAGTTTTTTTCATTGAAATTTCTCACCTCCATTGACTTCTATGGGGAATACTTGCCTGTGCACATGACCGGAAGATTTCCGTAACCCAGCAATATTTTTTTACTTTAAAACTCGTAATAGCAGCGTTAGAATTGTGGCGCTAATTCATTCATTCTTGCGTTGGTCCCGCTATGACAAATAGATCAAGAAATAAACTATTTGACAATGGAGTTATGGGTTTTACGTGTGTGAACATCACTACAACATCAAAATCTTTTACAAAATTACATTACATCCAACTATAAATCACAATCAATTCTATCATCAACCATACAAAATCAGGTTCATGAATTAAATCATATTCAAACGGACAGAAAAAATACTTTTTAAAAATGTCATTATTCACAAACAGTTGGCAATTTTAAACACTTGTCTCATTTACGTCTATTATAGCATTTCAGTTATTCAAGTCATATGCTTGGATGAACAGCATATCTAAATAGGCTCACCAGATGATAATTGATGGCTGCACATACATGCCTTTTGTCATTGCCTCATACATGTGCATTGCTATTATTTCAACAAACCATATACAAACAATGAACACATTTACATCATACAAGTACATTGGAAGGTTGGTTAACATTGGATTCTCTCTCTCAATCAGGAAAGAGAAATTATGGCTTTACTGTCCCTTTAACATCACATTTTAAAAATTAGATACCATTAGGAATTACTTACAATAATAAGATATCATTAGAAAATTATTAGAGTTGTAGCTTTTTGGGAAGGAACAACAATGCTATACTGCTTTAAATAAATTAACTTATCTGGGAGAGAATAATCAGTACACAGAATATTGAAAAATACAACACAACGAAGATTTGAAAACTAGACAGGCATATTGCTAATATGATGATATCATTCTAAGCTTCAACCATACAGATTACAGCATTAAGATTGTACCGCCCTTTTCATCAGAATTCTCAATCAATATTACAATATTACATATACATAGATGAGAGGGTTGGAAAACTTCATTATTATTGAGATTTCAATGGGACACATAAAATATTGATATCTCGATAATCACTTATATATGGAATATTATAGATGTCAGCCGGAAGATCTTCATTATTATTGCGGTTTCAATGGGACACGTAAAATATTGAAATCTTGCCAATAACTTATATATATAATATTATAGATGTCAGCAGTTACTTTGTCATTTTGCAACAATATTGCACAACATTGATCAATCAGATTCTATGCCATGTCTATGCACACATTATACACAAGTATGCACTTTCAATCATGTTAGCGTGGACGTGTGGTTTATAATATAAGATCGCGTTTACTAAGTATTTGTTACGCATATGAGCAAACATCACAAAGATGCACTGTATATGTTACATTTTACACTTTAACACTTTCACATTACGATTTATTGGGGGGAAACAAAATTTAAGCAAACCCAAAAAAAACGCCCACTTTGAAAGCATTTGTGCCGCTCAGGTACAATCAAGTGTATATAATCGGCAATCATTTTGAACATGCTACCATTGGACATTTTGCACTATAAATCCCCCAAACAACATGGCCAAAGCTTCCTTGGTGATCGACATTGTATCAAATCGCTTTTGTGTTTTAACATACCTTGTTACTCCTTGTGCGTTTGCTCTGCTGTTTGGCTTTGTGTTGCTTGGCTTGGCAAATATGGATGATCCGCAGTTAGCTTGTGTGGGTGCTGTTGGACAAGTTTTGTACAACAGAATCAGACGGGCTCGGTGTCTCCAAGAGAGGCATGGGGAACATCTGATCAGAGGTTCTCGTGTTGAAAGTGTGAGGCCCACCTTTGAGAACATGAGCGACTTTGAGGTTTATGACAAGTATAGGCTCAATCAAGAGCGACTCATGGGCCTTTACGAAGTACTTAAACCTCATCTGGAGCCACGTAAACGTATACACAAATGCATTATATCATTGTATTTAAATGTATTTTAATATCATAATTTGAAAGATATTTGTAATATAGACATTTTGTCATGTTCATTATTTATAGTTGATTCGGGTTACATGAGCGGGCCTTAGCTCATTACACCTATACGTAACCCAACTGACAATGCCCAGGTGCGCTATAATCGGGCGCACAAGCAGATTAGGGCTGTAGTGGAGCGGATGTTTGGGCTCCTCAAAATGCAGTTACGATGCCTTGACAGGTCTGGAGGAGCCCTCCAATACAACCCTAGTAAGGTGGCGAAGATTGTTATAGCCTGCAGCATCCTGCATAACATAGCTCAGCAGGCTGGGATGTTGCAGGCCATCCAGGCACCCCGAAACCTACTCCAAGATTTTGGGAAGTCTCCCTAAGTGTGATGCGGGAATCCAGACGTGGACCCGTTGCTCAGTGTGCCTAGAGGGATATGGCTGCACCTCACTGACGAGGCCCACAATAGGCCGAAATGATCAGCTGAGGTTGCTTCTCGGGCCTTTGGCTTGGATCAAGTGCAGTTTTCTGTGCTTGGTCTTGGTCTTGGTTTGCTGCCTGGAGACCTGCTCCTTCGGCCTGGGGTCCTTTCCCTTTGGGGTTTGGGCTCCTGCTGCTATTGGGGGGTGGCTACTCCTTAGGCGTAGAGCAACTGGTTAGTAGGGCCGTCCCCTTGGCCTTGTGGCATCGTCCCTGGACTTCAGCCACATGCTGCTTTTGGGGGGGCGCACTGAAATCCAGCCTAAAGAGGCAATAGGGCAAATATGGCTACCAATGTGCCAAATGTTCCCCATACACTTCGGGTGTTGATCTCTGAGGACATTCGAGAGAAGATTGGTTTGGCTCATGTCCAGCAGGTGGTTTTGGAGGGTGTTTTGAAGATGCCAAGAGCAAGTTTGCATTGTGTTCAGTCATTCCCTTCAAGAGGGATTTTTGATGTGGCTTTCACCAATGAGCATTATTTACAGACCTGCTATCAACGGACTATTGATATGGCTGCTGCTCCAGAGTTGGTTGGCATGAAATTTGTTGCCTGTGTGCAGAGGGAGAGAAGAATCCCGGTGACAGTACATATGTACAACCCTTGGGTCACTGATGTGGAAATTCGTCTGTTTCTTTGTCGCTACTTTGATGATGTTCAAGGAGGTAGCAAGCTGAAGAATCAGTTTGGGACTTTCAATGGAAAGCGCAGGTTCTGGGTGCGGTTTGTGCCTGATGAATTAGGTATTGGTGGAAAGAAACACCCTCCACAGACTTTCGCCATTGGTGGAAATAGAGGTTTCCTATACTATGATGACATGCCTCTTTTTTGCCGTAGTTGCAACCTGTTTGGTCACATTGCTGAAAATTGCCCAGGTCCCAGATGACGAAATTGCGGTGAGGAGGATCATCTTGTTGCCCACTGTAGTAAACGCCGGACCTGTGACCTGTGTGGTTCTTCAAGTCATCTGTGCAGGATGTGTCCTTTGATGATGTTGCAGGGGCTTGATAGAGTGAAGCCTTCCTATGCTGATGTTGCAAAAAAAAACATCTTCAGTTGCAGCTGAGCCATCTGTAAATGAGGAGGAGGTCTCTGATGAGGCATTGAACTCTATATTACCTCTTTTGTGCAAGAAATCTGCATTTGGGGTCCCTGTCGGAGAGGTGTCTGATGCTCCTGTGGTGGTTCATGTGGCTGAGAAGGTGGAGGAAGCCCAATCTCATCTTCAGGAAGTGGATCTTGCTACATCTAATGTGATAGCTGCTTCAGATGTTCTTGAAGCCCTGTTGCCCAATTCTGTGGATGATACTGTTGCTGCTCCTGTGACAGAGATTTTTTCCTTCACTGAGTCATCTTGTGATGCTGCTCCTGATGCTGTTCTTGGTGAAGGGGAGAACATTGATTGGTCTGCTGTTGTGTCCTCTAGTTCTGAGGAGGATATGGACACTGAAGGGAAAAAATCTGCCTCCAAGCGAAAAATAGATGCGGATTCTGATGGATGGGAGAGTCCTGATTTGAATCTTCCAGTAGTTAAGGGTGCAGATCCAGATACTACAAGTGATGCTGACTCTTTAATTTCAGAGTTTTCTTCTGTCTCTACTAAAGACGTTCCTTCTGACTCAAGCCAGTGTATAGGTGACTTTTCTGATGCCTCTTCTGTTGGTTATCTAGATAAAAGAGATGTGAATTAACTTGCTGAAGTTGCTGGTTATGAGGCTGGCAAGGGGGAGCCTAGGAGGTCGGAGCGTCACAGAGGCAGATTTAAAGGATCTCCTTTGAGTCCTAAGAAAAAGAAAGGAAAGAAGAAGTCCTGATGTTATTTCTTTTTTTTTTTTTTGTTTTTCTTTAATTTATTTTTGTGATGTCTCTGACCATTTATTCCCTTAATGTCAGGTGTATGACAACTATAGCAAGGAGAGCTGCAATTTTTAAATTATTATCTGTATGTTCTGCTAATATTTTTTGTTTGCAGGAATGTGGTCTCTCTGAACATCCTAAATGTGCTGACTGGGAATATGGTCCTAAATTATGGTCTTGTTCTTCTGATAGGAATGGGGGGGGGGTGGGAGTTTTGTTTAAGGGGTTTAGTTTTTCTATCCTTAATGTAGTTCATATTGTCCCAGGTCGGGTACTTTTGGTTAGTTTTAGTTTTTGTGGGACTGTTTTTCGTTTGTTTAATGTATATGCTTCTCCAAATAGGGTAGAACGTTTGCTTAATTTTGAAACTTTAAAGTTTTTTCTGCCAGGCCGAGAGCCAACTTTTTTGGTTGGGGATTTTAATTGTATTATTAAGAATGGGGACAGAGAGGGTGGGAGTGATTGTAGGGTGGATAGCTCAGGGAAGTTTTTACTTGATTTGCTTAAATCTTTCGGTTTGAAGGATGCCTTCGGGTCTGTTTCTTTTTCAGGGGAGGGTTTTACTTTCTTTAGTGATAGTGGTGGGATAAAATCTCGAATTGATTTTTGTTTTTTATCAAAATTTTTATGTGTTGATGATTTTTCTTTAAAGCGGATGCCCTTTACGGATCATGCCCTTTTAATGTGTAAGGTGAATTGTGATTTGAAGATCAAGTATGGTAAGGGTGTTTGGAAACTGAATGTGGATTTGTTAGAAGATGAGAAGTTTAAACGTCAGTTTGTTTGGATGTATGAAAGGTGGCGTGAAAGAAAATGTGATTTTAGTAATGTGCTTATGTGGTGGGAATGGTTGAAGGTGGAAATAAAGAGGTTTTTTATTAAGAAAGGCTGTGAGAAAGCTAGAATGGAAAGGGAGTTGTATGATAAATGGTATCTGAGGTTGTTGTATTTGTATGAATTGAGAAATTGTGGTATTGATGTGCATGAGGAAATTGCTGAAGCAAGAAAGATAATTAAAAAGTGTATGTATGAAAAAGGAAAGAAAATTGTTTTTATGGCAAGATTGGAGAAAATGGAAAAGGATGAGTCTTGTAGTAAATATTTTTTTAAGAAAGCTTTTGAAGGAAAGACTGGTTTTGTTAGTGTTTTTGATAAGGTTGAGTGTGAAGTTAAGGGTACGGATGGTGTTTTGCGTGAAGTTCATGAGTTTTACAGTGAGCTGTATAAAGAAAAAACAAGAGATGTTTTATTGGAAAATGAGTTGTTGGAAAACATTGAAGTTAAGTTGGAAAAATATGATAATGATTTGTTAGAAAGGGATCTAAGTTTGGATGAGATTGCAGAGGTTGTTAGGAGTTTTAAGAATGGGAAGGTACCTGGTTGTGATGGTTTTCCTGTTGAATTTTATACTTGTTTTTGGAATTTGATTGGGGTGGATATGTTGGATGTTTGTAAGTTTGTTTTTAGAATAAATGTTTTGCCTGTTTCAATGAGGAAAGGTTTGATTGTTTTGTTATTTAAAAAGGGTGATAAGAGAGATTTGAGGAATTGGAGGCCGATTACGTTGTTGAATGTTGACTATAAGGTTATTGCAAAGGTGTTGGCAAATAGAATGTGTGGAGTGATTGGTAAGGTTGTGGGTGAAGAGCAAGTGTGTGCTGTTCCTGGGCGTCAGATTTCTGAAAGTTTGTTGTTACTACGTGATGTACTGTGGTATGTGAGGGAGAGGATGAGGTCTGTTGCTGTTGCTATTGTGGATTTTGAAAAAGCGTATGATAGGGTAGTGCATGATTTTATGTTTCATGTTTTAGAACGTTTAGGTTTTTCTGGTAAGATTATTGGATGGTTTAAATGTTTGTATAGTGATATTGTGAGTCAAGTCCAGGTTAATGGTTTTTTGACTGAGGAATTTTGTGTTAAATCTGGAGTGCGTCAAGGATGTCCTTTGTCTCCTGTGTTATTTGTATGTGTCATTGAGCCATTATTAACTAGTTTGAGGAAGGATAAATTAGTTAGAGGTGTGAGTGTTCCTGGTAGTAATGGAAGGTGTTTAAAAGTGATTGGGTATATGGATGATGTGAGTGTGGTATGTGAGACTCAGGCTGGTTTGAGGAGGGTGAAAACTTTAGTTGAATGTTTTTGTATGGCAAGTGGTTTCAGAGTTAATTGGAATAAGTGTAAAGTTAAAGTTTTTGGTAATGATAGGGAGATTGATTCCTGTGGATGGCCTGTGACTGAAGGTGCAATTGAGGTGTTGGGTGTGAAATTTGATGTGGATTTGAAAGGCTTGGAAAGTTGGGAGAATGTTTTTGATAAAGTGAGTAGAAAACTTCAGTTTTGGTCTTTAAGGACTTTATCTTTGGAAGGAAAAATGTTAGTTATTAAATCGGTTTTGATCCCTATTATGTTATATTTGGCGTTAGTTTTTCCGCCACCTGAGAGGATTTTTCAGAGAATTTTGAGAGTGTTGTTTTCTTTTTTCTGGAGTTCTGGTATGGAGCGTTTGAAAAGAGATGTTGTTGTTAAGAGTAAGAATGTTGGTGGTAAGGGTTTTCCAAATGTGGAGAGATTTTTGGCTGTGAAATATGTTAGTAGGTGTGTGGTTCTGAGTGGTAAGGATAGCATGGCTGGTTGTATGGTAAAGTATGCTTGTGGAAATGTTTTAAGACGATATGGTTTATTTGAGATTGATAGAAAGAAACCGGTATGTTTTGCTGTTCCGTGGTTTTATGTAAGGGTGGAATGTTGGATTAAAAAATATGGTTTGGAGAATGTTAGTAGGGAGATGTGGTGTGCAAACAGAATGGTGTTGAAAATATTGGAGAAGAAGGAAGGTCTTGAGTTGATTGGGGGTTTGACTGAAAATGAATGTGTGTTGGTATGGAAAAATGTGTGTAATAAGTATTTGATGAATAGGCAGAAAGATAGTAGTTGGATGAGTGTGCATAAGTGTTTGCCAACAAGGGATTTTCAGAGAATGCGTCATTTAGTGGCTTCAGAAGTGTGTCCTAGAGATGGTTGTTTTCAAAGCGAGAGTGTTATTCATTTGTTTTGGAATTGTGAGTATGCTAGGGATGTTTGGAGACGTTTGAAAAGGATGATTAAGGGTTTGACTGGAGTGCAGTTTTTTACTTTTAATATGATGATGTATGGTTTGTGTGGAAATGGTGTGGAAAAGGAGAAAGCGAGATTGATATGGTTGTTGGCATGTTGTGTGAAGGAGGTGTTGTGGGATGTGCGTAATATTTTGATTTTTAAGAAAGAGGTAGTTACTGTAGGTAATTGTGTGGGTATGATCCGTGGGAAGTTGTTTTTGTATTTTTCTTTTGATAGGAGGCGATATGGGGAATTAGATTCTGAAGGCATCTGGAAGACAAAGAAGTGGAAGGATTGGATTTTTTTTTTTTATTTTTTTTTCCCTCCAGTTTGTTTTTGTCTGTATTTGAAATATGTTTAATTTTATTTTGTGTGATTATTTAAGTTTAATTGCATTTTGATTTTTTTCTGATGACAAAAATTTGGGTCAATATTTCAGTTTTGTAACAAGAGTTATTTTGTTTGCATTTGTTATTATGATTTTATTTTGTATATATGCATATATGATTATTTTTCTAATAAAAGAATTACGAAACGTACATCTGGGGTTTTGCTGTTTCTCTCGTTCAGAGAGGGATTGCCTGGTATTTCGGGGCTGGACTGTACTGTGAAGTCAGGATCAAACTGATATACTTCAGGAAAGTTCTTCTCTGTGAAAGGCACATTTTGAGCAAAAAGAGGCTGCTTCTTGGGTGGTAACTAGCCATAGAGCAAGCTATTTTGCTATTGTTCGTTCCCAGGTTGAGCACTTCTCTCTTTTTATTTATGCAAATTATGACATTTTGGGAAGTCTCCCTAAGTGTGATGCGGGAATCCAGACGTGGACCCGTTGCTCAGTGTGCCTAGAGGGATATGGCTGCACCTCACTGACGAGGCCCACAATAGGCCAAAACGTACGTCTGTGGTTTTGCTGTTTCTCTCGTTCAGAGAGGGATTGCCTGGTATTTCGGGGCTGATCTGTACTGTGAAGTCAGGATCAGACTGATATACTTCAGGAAAGTTCTTCTCTGTAAAAGGCACATTTTGAAAAGAGGCTGCTTCTTGGGTGGTAACTAGCCATAGAGCAAACTATTATGCTATTGTTCATTCCCAGGTTGAGCGCTTCTTTCTTTTTATTTAAGTAAATAATATGTTATATAGGAGCATTGTGAATATGTGAGACTTTTAGGAAAATGAGAGTAGAATTTTACGTACATGTTAGGATTGTTCATGAAATCATTATTGCAAAAGCAAAATTATATTTTATTATCATAGGTAATTTATACATCATATGATTCTGGCATTGGCTCCTGTAATGACTTTGCCACCTGATTTTTGAAGACAACATCGGATGGTAAGTAGACACAATGGGGGATATTTATCAAGCCATCAACCACAAATACGCTGGAATTCCACAGCGTAATTATGGCAAGCTAGATTCGTCCTAGTTATCAAAGCCAACAGACCAGAAAAAGTTGAAATCTGTGACGTAACATACGATCCGCCGGTCTCAATCCGACACAGATCGATGATTATGTCATTACAGATGTTCCAAATACACATTTGGCACTATTTGACACACCGGTACGCTCGTGGCTATTCCGGCCCAGTGTACCTGGTTTTCAATCCGTCACCCTGGAGGCTTATGTTCGAAATATTCCAAATATCCCATTGATTTCTATGGTAGAAAACCAGTAACATTTACACCTAACACCCTAACATAAACTTTGAGTCTAAACACCCCTAATCTGCCGACCTGACATCGCCGCCACCTACATAATGTTATTAACCCCTATTCCGCTGCTCCCGGACCCCGTCACAACCTAAATAAAGTTATTAACCCCTAAACCCCTGGCCTCCCATATCACTACCACTTACTAAATCTATTAACCCCTAAACCGCCAGCCCCCACATCACCATAAACTAAATTAAGCTATTAACCCCTTAACCTAAAAATCCACTAACTTTACATTAAAATTACAACATCCCTATCTTATAATAAATTTAAACTTACCTTTAGAATTAAATTCAACTATATTAAACTATTAATTAACCTACCCTAACTATTGTCCTACAACTAAATTAAACTATATTAAACTATTAATTAACCTACTCTAACTATAATACTAAAATTACATTAAACTACCAATTCAATTAACTATATTACATATTTAAAATCCTAACCCTACTCAAGTTATTTAAATCTACAATTAAAAATTACTAAATTACAAAAAAATAAACACTAAGTTACAAAAAATAAAAAACACCTACACCTAGATTTAGAGTTTTGCGGCCAAAGGGGTGCGTTAGCTACGCTGGCTTTTTTCTGGCCGCACCTTTTAAATAACGCTGGTATTTAGAGTTCACAGAATGGCTGCGTTAGGCTCCAAAAAAAGGAGCGTAGAGCATATTTACCGCAACTTCAACTCTCGATACCAGCGGTGCTTACGGACACGGCCAGCTTCAAAAACGTGCTCGTGCACGATTCCCCCATAGAAAACAATGGGGCTGTTTGAGCTGAAAAAAAAACTAACACCTGCAAAAAAGCAGCGTTCAGCTCCTAACGCATCCCCATTGTTTTCTATGTGGGAACACTTCCTACGTCTGCACCTAACACTCTAACATGTACCCCGAGTCTAAAGACCCCTAACCTTACACTTATTAACCCCTAATCTGCCGCCCCCGCTATCGCTGACCCCTGCATATTATTTTTAACCCCTAATCTGCCGCTCCGTACACCCCCGCCACCTACATTATCCCTATGTACCCCTAATCTGCTGCCCTAACATCGCCGACCCCTATATTATATTTATTAACCCCTAATCTGCCGCCCCCAATGTCGCCTCCACCTAACTACACTTATTAACCCCTAATAACCCTATAATAAATAGTATTAACCCCTAATCTGCCCTCCCTAACATCGCCAACACCTAACTTCAATTATTAATCCCTAATCTGCCGACCGAATCTCGCCACTACTGTAATAAATGGATTAACACCTAAAGCTAAGTCTAACCCTAACACTAACACCCCCCTAAGTTAAATATAATTTAAATCTAACAAAATAAATTAACTCTTATTAAATAAATTATTCCTATTTAAAGCTAAATACTTACCTGTAAAATAAACCCTAATATAGCTACAATGTAAATTATAATTATATTATAGCTATTTTAGGATTTATATTTATTTTACAGACAACTTTGTAATTATTTTAACCAGGTACAATAGCTATTAAATAGTTAAGAACTATTTAATAGCTAAAATAGTTAAAATAATTTCAAAATTACCTGTAAAATAAATCCTAACCTAAGTTACAATTAAACCTAACACTACACTATCAATAAATTAATTACATAAAATGCCTACAATTATCTACAATTAAACCTAACACTACACTATCAATAAATTAATTAAATACAATATCTACAAATAAATACAATGAAATAAACTAACTAAAGTACAAAAAATAAAAAAAGAACTAAGTTACAAAAAATAAAAAAATATTTACAAACATTAGAAACATATTACAACAATTTTAAACTAATTACACCTACTCTAAGCCCCCTAATAAAATAACAAAGACCCCCAAAATAAAAAAATGTCCTACCCTATTCTAAATTACAAAAGTTCAAAGCTCTTTTACCTTACCAGCCCTGAAAAGGGCCCTTTGCGGGGCATGCCCCAAAGAATTCAGCTCTTTTGCTTGTAAAAAAAAAAACATACAATACCCCCCCCCAACATTACAACCCACATACCCCTAATCTAACCCAAACCCCCCTTAAATAAACCTAACACTAAGCCCCTGAAGATCTTCCTACTTTGTCTTGTCTTCACCTCACTGGGTTCACCGATCGGTCCAGAAGAGGGTCCGAAGTCTTGATCCAAGCCCAAGCGGGGGGCTGATGAGTGACGTCCATCCTCGGGCTGAAGTCTGGATCCAAGCGGCAAATGAAGAAGTCCATCTTCGGGAAGAAATCTTCATCCTATCCGGGCAGAAGAGGACATCCGGACCGGCAAACATCTTCATCCAAGCCGCATCTTCTATGTTGTTCCATCTGATGACGAGCGGCTGATCTTGAAGACCTCCGGCGCGGATCCATCCTCTTCGTTCGACGTCCAAATGAAGAATGAAGGTTCCTTTAAGGGACGTCATCCAAGATGGCGTCCCTCGAATTCCGATTGGCTTATAGAATTCTATCAGCCAATCGGAATAAAGGTAGGAAAATTCTGATTGGCTGATGGAATCAGCCAATCAGATTCAAATTCAATCCGATTGGCTGATCCAATCAGCCAATCAGATTGAGCTCGCATTCTATTGGCTGTTCTGATCACCCAAAAGAATGCAAGCTCAATCTGATTGGCTGATCGGATCAGCCAATCGGATTGAACTTGATTCTGATTGGCTGATTCCATCAGCCAATCAGAATATTCCTACCTTAATTCCGATTGGCTGATAGAATCCTATCAGCCAATCAGAATTCGAGGGACGCCATCTTGGATGACATCATTTAAAGGAACCGTCATTCGGCGAGTAGGCGTCGGTTGAAGAGGATGTTCCGCGTCGGCTTGGAAGAAGATGGCTCCTCTCCGCTCCGGAAGAAAGAAGATTGAAGATACGGCTTGATAGAAGACTTCATCCCGATGATGGACTTCTGACTTCAGCCCGATGATGGAGTTCTTCATCCGCCGCTTGGATCCAGACTTCAGCCCGAGGATGGACGTCACTCTTCAGCCCCCCGCTTGGGCTTGGATCAAGACTTTGGACCCTCTTCTGGAAAGATCGGGACCTGGTGAGGTGAAGACAAGGTAGGGAGATCTTCAGGGGCTTAGTGTTAGGTTTATTTAAGGGGGGTTTGGGTTAGATTAGGGGTATGTGGGTGGTGGGTTGTAATGTTGGGGGGTATTGTATGTGTTTTTTTTACAGGCAAAAGAGCTGAATTCTTTGGGGCATGCCCCACAAAGGGCCCTTTTCAGGGCTGGTAAGGTAAAAGAGCTTTGAACTTTTTTATTTTTGAATAGGGTAGGGCATTTTTTTTATTTTGGGGTTCTTTGTTATTTTATTATTGGGCTTAGAGTAGGTGTAATTAGTTTAAAATTGTTGTAATATTTTTCTAATGTTTGTAAATATTTTTTTATTTTTTGTAACTTAGTTCTTTTTTATTTTTTGTACTTTAGTTAGTTTATTTCATTGTATTTATTTGTAGGTATTGTATTTAATTAATTTATTGATAGTGTAGTGTTAGGTTTAATTATAGATAATTGTAGGTATTGTATTTAATTAATTTATTGATAGTGTAGTGTTAGGTTTAATTGTAGATAATTGTAGGTATTGTATTTAATTAATTTATTGATAGTGTAGTGTTAGGTTTAATTGTAACTTAGGTTAAGATTTATTTTACAGGTAATTTTGTAATTATTTTAACTATTTTAGCTATTAAATAGTTATTAACTATTTAATAGCTATTGTACCTGGTTAAAATAAATACAAAGTTGCCTGTAAAATAAATATTAATCCTAAAATAGCTATAATATAATTATAATTTATATTGTAGCTATATTAGGGTTTATTTTACAGGTAAGTATTTAGCTTTAAATAGGAATAATTTATTTAATAAGAGTTAATTTATCTCGTTAGATAAAAATTATATTTAACTTAGGGGGGTGTTAGTGTTAGGGTTAGACTTAGCTTTAGGGGTTAAAAAATGTATTAGAGAAACGGTGAGCTCCGATCGGCAGATTAGGGGTTAATACTTGAAGTTAGGTGTCAACGATGTTGGGGAGGGCAGATTAGGGGTTAATAATATTTATTTTAGGGTTATTGAGGCGGGAGTGATTAGGGGTTAATAACTTTATTATAGTAGCGGTGCAGTCCGCTCGGCAGATTAGGGGTTAATAAGTGTAGGCAGGTGGAGGCGACGTTGAGGGGGGCAGATAAGGGGTTAAAAAAATTAATTGTGTGGCGGCGATGTGGGGGGACCTCGGTTTAGGGGTACATAGGTAGTTTATGGGTGTTAGTGTACTTTAGAGCACAGTAGTTAAGAGCTTTATAAACCGGCGTTAGCCCAGAAAGCTCTTAACTACTGACTTTTTTCTGCGGCTGGAGTTTTGTCGTTAGATTTCTAACGCTCACTTCAGCCACAACTCTAAATACCGGCGTTAGGAAGATCCCATTGAAAAGATAGGATACGCAAATGATGTAAGGGGATCTGCGGTATGGAAAAGTCGCGGCTGGAAAGTGAGCGTTAGACCCTTTCCTGACTGACTCCAAATACCGGCGGTAGCCCAAAACCAGCGTTAGGAGCCTCTAACGCTGGTTTTCACGGCTACCGCCCAACTCTAAATCTAGGCCTAAGTTACTAAAAAATAAAAAAAACACAGTATCAAAAATAAAAAGGATTACACCTAATCTAATAGCCCTATCAAAATACCCCCCCCCAAAATAAAAAAACCCTAGCCTACAATAAACTACCAATGGCCCTTAAAAGGGCCTTTTGCAAGGAATTAGCCCAAAGAAATCAGCCTGTTCCAATCAGCCAATAGGAGTTGCGTAATTTCCGGATGTTGTTATTGCCAAACAAATTCATTTTGCATTGTGCGTCATTCTTGGCGCCAAATAATTTAATTATTTAAACCCCACTTCCTATATGCCTCTTGCCTTTTCTTATGCTTAGAGGGCTATGCTGTTTGCATTTTTTTCCCATTCCTGAAACTGCCATATAAGGAAATTGATTGAAAATTTTGAATCGTTTTGTAAGAGTGCCAACTTTCAAAATGGTGACTATAAGGACTATTCTGCCTTTGGTTCAGCAAGGTCATTATATGTCCATGATAGACTTACAGGATGCATATCTCCATATTCTGATTTATCCAGACCACTGTCGGTGTCTGAAATTCTCTTTTCTAGACAAGCATTACCAATTTGTTGCTCTTCCATTTGGCCTAGCAACAGCTCCAAGAATTTTTTCAAAGGTTCTTGGTGCCCTACTCTCTGTAATCAGACAACAGGGTATTGCAGTGTTTCCTTATTTGAACGATATCTTGGTACTAGCTCAGTCTTTACATTCTGCCGAATCTCACACAAATCAACTAGTGTTGTTTCTTCAAAGACATGGTTGGAGGATCAATTTACCAAAACGTTCCTTGATTCCTCAGACAAGGGTCACCTTTTTAGGTTTCCAGATAGATTCAGTGTCCATGAATTTGTCAATCATTCCTTTCAGTGGCTATGTGCATGGAAGTTTTAGGTCTCATGACTGCAGCATCGGACGCAATTCCCTTTGGTTATTTTCATATGAGACCTCTTCAGCTTTGTATGCTGAATCAATGGTGCAGGGATTAAATCCCAATGTTCGACTCTCTCTAACTTGGTGGTTAGATCACCATCGTAATAGCTGAAGGGGCCTCTTTTGTTCATCCAACCTGGACTGTAATCATAACAGATGCAAGTCTTTCAGGTTGGGGAGCTGTCTGGGGATCTCTGACAGCACAAGGGGTTTGGAAATCTCAAGAGGCGAGGTTAGCAATCAATATTGTAGAACTCCATGCTATTTTCATGGTTTTTCAGGTTTGGCCTCTGTTAAAGAGAGAACCATGCATTTGTTTTCATACAGACACTATCACATATATCAATCATCAGGGTGGGATTCACAGTCCCCTAGCTATGAAAGAAGTATCTTAGATACTTTATTGGGTGGAACCCAGCTCTTGTCTAATTTCTGTGGTACATATCCAAGGTGTAGACAATTAGTAAGCGGATTATCTCATCCATCAGACTTTACATCCGGGGGAGTGGTCTCTCCATACAGATGTGTTTTTTTCAGATTGTTCAGATGTGGGTTCTTACAGAAATAGATCTGATGGCTTCCCATCTAAACAAGAAACTTCTCAGGTACTTGTCCAGGTCCAGGGATCCTCATGAGGAGTCGGTGGATGCATTAGCAGTTCCTTGGTTTTACCAACTTGCTTATATCTTCCTGCCTCTAGTCCTTCTTCCAAGAGTGATCTCCAAGATCATCATGGAACAATTGTTTGTGTTTCTGGTAGCACCAGTATGGCCTCACAGGTTCTGGTATGCGGATCTTGTCCAGATGTCCTGTTGCCAACCTTGGCCACTTCCTTTAAGACCAGACCTTCTGTCTCAAGAACCATTTTTCCATCAGGATCTAAAATCTTTAAATTTGAAGGTATGGAAATTGAATGCTTAGTGCTTAGTCATAGAGGTTTCTCTGACTCAATGATTGATACTATGTTACAGACTAGTAAATCTGTTTCTAGGAAGATTTATTATTGAGTATGGAAGACTTATATTTCATGGTGTCCTTCTCATAAATTCTCCTAGCATTCGGTTAGGATTCCTAGAATTTTAAAGTTTCTTCTTGATGGTTTGGATAAAGGTTTGTCTGCAAGTTCCTTGAAGGGACAAATCTCTGTTCTTTCTGTTTTATTTCACAGAAATATTGCTAAGCTTCCTGATATTCACTGTATTGTGCAGGCTTTGGTCCATATCAAGCTTGTCATTAAATCAATCTCTCCTCCTTGGAGTCTTAATTTGGTTTTGAAGGCTTTACAGGCTCCTTCATTTGAGCCTATGCATTCTTTGGGTAATAAACGACTTTCTTGGAAAGTGTTGTTCCTTTTTGCTATCTCTTCTTCTAGAAGAATTTCCGAATTTTCTGCTCTTTCTTGTGAGTCTCCTTTTCTGATTTTCCATCAGCATAATGCAGTTTTGCAGACTTCATTTGAGTTTTTACCTAAAGTTGTGAATTCTAAGAACATTAATAGGGAAATTGTTGTTCCCTCTTTGTGTCCTAATCCTAAGAATTCTTTGGAGAGATCCTTGCATTCTCTTCTAGTCTATTTGTTGTCTTTTCTGGTCCTAGGAAAGGTCAGAAAGCTTCTGCCATTTCCTTGGCATCCTGGTTAAAGATTTTGACTTAGGCTTATTTGGAGTTGGGTTAGGCCCCACCTCAGAGAATCACAGCTCATTCTACTAGATCAGTTTCCACTTCGTGGGCTTTTAAGAATGAAGCTTCAGTTGATCATATTCTCAAAGCAGCAACTTGGTCTTCTTTGCATACATTTACTAAATTCTATCGTTTGGCTCTTTGGAAGCAGTTTTTGGTAGAAAAGTTCTTCAGGCAGCTGTTTCAGTTTGATTCCTCTGCTTATGTTTTAAGTTTTTTCTTTTCAATAATGAGAAAAACTTATTTTTTTGGATGTGGATTAAATTTTTTCAGCAGAAAATGGCTGTTCTTATTTTTATCCCTCCCTCTTTAGTTACTCTTCTGTGGAGTGCTACAACTTGGATATTATTATCCCATACGTCACTAGCTCATGGACTCTTGCGAATTACATGAAATAAAACATAATTTATGTAAGAACTTACCAGATAAATTAATTTCTTTCATATTGGCAAGCGTCCATGAGACCCACCCTGTTTATGGTGGTTATGATTTTTTGTATAAAGCACAATTATATTTCCAGTTCCTTTTTTGATGCTTTCTACTCCTTTTTCTATCTCCCTACTTTTTGGCTATCCATTAAACTGAATTGTGGGTGTGGTGAGGGGTGTATTTATAGGCATTTTGAGGTTTGGGAAAGAAATGAATTTATCAGGTAAGTTCTTACATAAATTATGTTTTTTCAGCGTTAAAAACTGACTGCACAACTCGTAATCTAAGTGTATGTTTGTTTATATATGATTGTCTTTGCGTCATGATTATGATATGTATCAGAGACGTTTCCATATGTAAAAAATATTTTATTAGTCGAAAAATGATACGATACAATTTGGATTTCACAGTTAATTTTATGGGGCCTAGTTATCAAGCCGTCAACCTCAAATACGCTGGAATTCCGCAGCGTATTTGTGGCGAGGCTGATACGCCTTAGTTATCAAAGGCTCGAGACCTGCAAAAGTAGAATTTTGTGACGTAAGCATCGATCCGCCGGACTCAGTCCGACACAGATCGATTCTTACGTCACTCCAGATGTTCCGCGGCACATTCTCACTACTTTTGCTAGTTATCAAAAAACTAGCAGGTACGCTCGGCACTTTTACGGCCCAGCGTACCTGGTTTTCAAACCGCCACCCCTGGAGGCGGCGGATCCCATAGGAATCAATGGGAGTCTGACCATAGCGAAAGTACAAGTTCGCTGCTGACAGACATCCCCAAGAGCTGTCTACACCTAACACCCTAACATGTACCCCGAGTCTAAACACCACTAATCTGTCCCCCCTACACCGCCGCAACTAAATAAAGTTATTACCCCCTAAACCGCCGCTCCCGGAGCCCACCGCAAGCTACTCTATACATATTAACCTCTAAACCGCCGCTCCCGGAGCCCACCGCAAGCTACTCTATACATATCAACCCCTAAACCGCCGCTCCCGGAGCCCACCGCAACTATAATAAATGTATTAACCCCTAAACCGCCGCTCCCTGAACCCGCTGCAACCTATATTAAATGTATTAACCCCTATCCTGCCCCCCCTACACCGTAGCCTCCTATAATAAATTTAATAACCCCTAATCTGCCCCCCCTACACCGTCGCCACCTATAATAAATTTATTAACCCCTATCCTGCCCCCCACTACACCGCCGCCACTGTAATAAAATTATTAACCCCTAAACCTAAGTCTAACCCTAACCCTAACCCTAACGCCCCCCTAACTTAAATATTAATTAAATAAATCTAAATAAATTAACGCTTATTAACTAAATGAATCCTATTTAAAACTAAATACTTACCTTAAAAATATACCCTAATATAGCTACAATATAAATAATAATTATATTCTAGCTATCTTAGGATTTATTTTTATTTTACAGGCACCTTTCAATTTATTTTAACTAGGTACAATAGCTATTAAATAGTTATTAAATATTTAATAGCTTACCTAGCTAAAATAAAGAGAAATTTACCTGCAAAATAAAAACTAACCTAAGTTACAATTACACCTAACACTACACTATACTTTAATAAATTATTCCTATTTAAAACTAAATACTTACCTGTAAAATAAACCCTAAGATAGCTACAATATAATTAATAATTATATTGTAGCTATCTTAGGATTTATCTTTATTTTACAGGTAACTTTGTATTTATTTTAGCTAGTTAGAATAGTTATTAAATAGTTATTAACTATTTAATAACTACCTAGCTAAAAGAAATACAAAATTACCTGTAAAATAAATCCTAACTTAAGTTACAATTAAACCTAATACTACACTATCATTAAATTAATTAAATAAACTACCTACAAATAACTACAATTAAATACAATTACATAAACTAACTAAAGTACAAAAAATAAAAAAGCTAAGTTACAAAAAATAAAAAAATAAGTTACAAACATGTTAAAAATATTACAACAATTTTAAGCTACTTACACCTAATCTAAGCCCCCTAATAAAATAACAAACCCCCCCAAAATAAAAAAAATGCCCTACCCTATTCTAAATTAAATAAACTTCAAAGCTCTTTTACCTTACCAGCCCTTAAAAGGGCCATTTGTGGGGGCATGCCCCAAAGAAAACAGCTCTTTTGCCTGTAAAAGAAAAATACAACCCCCCCCAACATTAAAACCCACCACCCACATACCCCTAATCTAACCCAAACCCCCCTTACAAAAACTTAACACTAATCCCCTGAAGATCATCCTACCTTGTCTTCACTCAGCCGAGCAGCGATGGAACCGAAGTGGACATCCGGAGCGGAAGAAGTTAATCCTCCAAGCGGCGCTGAAGAAATCTTCCATCCGATGAAGTCATCATCCAGGCGGCTAACTATTTAATAACTATTCTAACTAGCTAAAATAAATACAAAGTTACCTGTAAAATAAATATAAATCCTAAGATAGCTACAATATAATTATTATTTATATTGTAGCTATATTAGGGTTTATTTTACAGGTAAGTATTTAGTTTTAAATAGGAATAATTTATTAAAGTATAGTGTAGTGTTAGGTGTAATTGTAACTTAGGTTAGGATTTATTTTACAGGTAAATTTCAGTTTTTTTTAGCTAGGTAAGCTATTAAATAGTTAATAACTATTTAATAGCTATTGTACCTAGTTAAAATAAATTGAAAGGTACCTGTAAAATAAAAATAAATCCAAGATAGCTAGAATATAATTATTATTTATATTGTAGCTATATTAGGGTTTATTTTATAGGTAAGTATTTAGTTTTAAATAGGATTCATTTAGTTAATAATAAAAATATTATTTAGATTTATTTAATTAATATTTAAGTTAGGGGGGCGTTAGGGTTAGGGTTAGACTTAGGTTTAGGGGTTAAAAATTTTATTACAGTGGCGGCGGCGTAGTGGGGGGCAGGATAGGGGTTAATAAATTTATTATAGGGGGCGACGGTGTAGGGGAGGCAGATTAGGGGTTAATAAATTTATTATAGGTGACGACGGTGTAGGGGGGGGCAGGATAGGGGTTAATAGGTTTAATATAGGTTGCGGCGGGTTCAGGGAGCGGCGGTTTAGGGGTTAAACTATTTATTTAGTTGCGGAGAGGTGCGGGATCAGCAGGATAGGGGTTAATAACTTTATAATAGAGGGCGACGGTGTAGGGGGGGCAGGATAGGGGTTACTAGGTATACTGTAGGTGGCAGCGGTGTCCGGCGGTTTAGGGGTTAATACATTTATAAGAGTTGCGGCAGGGTCTAGGAGCGGCGGTTTAGGGGTTAGTAACTTTATTGAGTTGCGAGAGGCTCCGGGGGCGCCGGTATAGGGATAGAACAGTGTAGTTTAGTGTGAGTGCTTAGTGACAGGCTAGCAATAAAGCTGGGAAAAAGCCGAAGGGCAGCGAGATCGGATGAGTGATAACTGTCACAGTCCGCTGCTCATCGCCCCGCGGCTTTTTGACAGCTTTATTTGATAACTTAGGCGTATTTTTTCAGGTCCGCGGCGGCGATGTGAGGCGAGCTTAGGCGGGCGTATTGGGCCGGCGAAGCCAGAAAAGTAGACGGCTTGATAACTACCCCCCTATGTCTAATGTAAGTGACTGGTTTATTTAAAAAACCTAGTGTATGGAGAATGAAAAGGAAAGTATTACTCCAACAGAATATGCCAAAAGCTAATAAGATTCACTAAAACGTTATGTGTAAAAAAATATTTAAATTCAATTAAAACCAATTGAAAATAAATTAAAAAAGGAAAGAAAAAGAGAATGGCACATGTTTTATTACTATGAAAACCACAGAATTCATTAAGAATTATTTGTATATCACCATTCTGTTTTTAAAAAAATCAAAATAAATAATTTAGAATCTAAAAATATGTGTATTTAGATATAATTTGTATACAATATGCAAAGATAATTTTAAAGAACAATGTATCTATCCACAAATGGTATGTAAGAATTAATAGATGCAAGTTGGTCCCTGAAGGCAACATCAGAAATTTTTTTCTGAATCATAGATGTCTCCATAAATAGAATGTAATTAGTAGTGGGGGTTCCCCATGTGTGAACGTGGTCACTCTCACACTGTGTGCTGTCATTGATCATAATTTGGCCCATCTGGTTTATCTGATCTTTGTTCTTGATCTAAAAAATAAGGGTAAAATTAATAATAGTTTTACACCTGGTTTTCTGATAAGACTACTGGCGTGTGTATATCTATTGTAATGTGTGTCCGATGGAACCGCACAATCAATAAATGGGACATGATGCTGTCATTTGGGCCATCTGGTTTATCTCATCTTGATCTAAAAAATAATAAGGCAAAAAAATAATAATAATCTGACACCTGGTTTTCTGATAAAACTACATGTGTGTATATATCTATTGAAGTGTGTATCAGATGAGTTCACACAGTCAATAAACTAAACATAATACTTTATGATGTGTATTTGTTAAAAATATATTTGGGTAAATATGTGTGTTGAATGAATGTTGAGTTACAAAAACGATGGTACAGATATGGATATCACAAATGATAAATGTATGTGTCTTAATCGATAAGCTGTCGGTAATATCTGAATGTTGTCTGTTCATCTGTATGACATATGTTTTAGGGTGTATTGGAAATCTAAATTTCTTCCAGTGGGTGTTACATGTGGTTATCTGATGGTGCTAGTTGTGTGTATATATTTTAAGTGAAAAACGGATCAAACCACAGGGGAGTGGAACAAAATGTAATGTGATGTGAACTCTTAATGTAGTTATTAATGTAATGAGTATTGTGTGATTTGTACATTGCATTATATATCAAATATATGAATTAGAGAAAGTGATAGGTAGGAGACAGGGGCAAGGGGGGGGGAATAGGGAATTGTGTCAATTGAACGCTGCTAAGTCAAGAATGGAATTAAGACCTGAAGAGTAAATTGTTTTAAGCTTGAAGATCCAAAAAAGTTTCACATTGTCGTAGTCTTGTTAGTCTATTGTAATCAAATGATTTGGGAATGTAGTTAATAGTTGAAAATGTGTATATGCGTGTGATACTGTGGCTGGATAAACAATGATTAGGAAGGCTATGTTTGATTTTGGCTTTTTTGATTTTGGCTTTTATATTTAGCGATCACAAACTGATCCATATACCATCACCAACATATAAGTGTACTTTTTAATTCCAATATTCCTATACCTTATATGCCAGAGGTACTTTGCATTGTACTTTTCTTTAGTTTTGGATAATTTGTTGGTGCGCCACTTAGGATTTCCCCTTGAGTTTCCATTTCATTACAGTTATAACAAAACACGTTTTACCTCTGTAATTTCTTTGTATCTTTGTCTCTGCAAACTGCCCTCTTATTTCAGTTCTTTTGACAGGCTTGCATTTTAACCAATCAGTGCTCATTCCTAGGAGCTTCATGTGCGTGAGCTCAATGTTATCTATATGAAACACATGAACTAACGCCCTCTAGTGGTGAAAATTTGTCAAAAGGCTTTCAGATTAGAGGCGGCCTTCAAGATCTAAGAAATTTGCAAATAAACCTCCTAGGTTTAGCTTTCAACTAAGAATACCAAGAGAACAAAGCACAATTGGTGATAAAAAAATTGAAAGTTGTTTAAAATGACATGCCCTATTTAAATCATGAAAGTTTTTTAGGACTTGACTTACCTGTATGGAGCTTGGCTGGGTGATTATTGTTATTATTTTGTAGTCTTTAATCTCCTAACCACCCTTCATATCTGTATTGGGGGTTGATTTGGTGATTATTGTTAGTTATTATTTGTAGGCTTCAATCAACTAACCCCCCATACCTGTATGAAGGTTGATTAGGAGATTATTGATGGTTACAATTTATTAGTCCTTTATTATCTTACCTCCCCTCATTCCTGTGTGGGGGTTGATTAGGTAATATAGTTAAGGCAGCTTAGGTTAATATTGCATGTATCTACAATTTTTAAAATATTATGCATTGTTATGTATGATGCATATTCATTTAACTATTGTATATAAATGAATATGTATTTATTTTTTCTTGTGTTTTTTTAATTTAAATATAAATATATATTTTAAAATGTATATTCATGTGTCAAAAGGCATTGACATTGCAATTTTTTATATTACAGTAAGGCAGTTATGTGATACTATAATTATAATGCAACTGTCTTTTATAACATTAATATCTATTTAAAAAAAATGTATTTACAATAATAAATGCATCAAACAAGAATATCTACATTTTAATTTATATATCCAATACTTACACTAATATGAATGATACATTACCATGCATTTTATTTAGACCTTTAGCTTTTATCCTGGAGGGTTCATTATCTTCAAGCTATTTGTTTGGCTAGAAAAGTCTCTGGGCTTTCAGCTTTGTTATGCAAACCTACTTTTCTGATTTGTCATCAGGGTAAGGCTTTTCTATGCAGTAACTTTTCTTTTCTTCCTAAGGTGGTATCTACAGATACTATCAATCAGGAAATTGTGGTACATTCTTTTTGGCCAGCTCTTAAGAATTTTAAGGAGTGTCTTCTCCACAAATTACTTGTAAGAACTTTCAATTATTATGTGGAAGCCATCAAAGAATTCAATCTTCCTTCTTATCTTTTTGTTCATTTTCTGGGCCTCACAAAATTCAGAAAGCTACAGCTGTTACTTTAGTAGCTTTGAATTAGAAAACCCCTCAAAAAGATTAAGATTCCAGTGAAGAGACACCGGACATATAATTGGTATAATTTTGATCAGATCCTAAACAAAGTCACGAAAGCCAGGAATTTTAGCAATATTCTTACGAAACAAAACAGAAATATGGCCCTTAAGTGAACTGGCTGATAAACCGTTATCTAGGTCTTTCTGCAAGAACTCTATGAATTCTAAATCACCAGGCAAAATTATTTGATTTGAAGTCCTTACAATAAATATGTATGGTAACAGGATTCCTAGCCTGAATCAGGATATAAATAACCTTGTCAGAAAAATCCTCTGTAAGACAGAATGAAGCAATAAATTGCCATGCCATCTAATTTAGAGTTTTGAGATGTTGATAAAAAAGGGCCTTGGCAAGAACATCCTTTCTTAGAGAAAACCTCCAAGGCAGAACAAGGACATCTGCATCAGATCTGCAAACCAAATCCTGCAAGGCCAAGTCGAGCAATCAGAATAGCTGAGGCTTGTTCCTGTTTGATTTTGGCTATCACTCTAAATAGCAATGCAAAGGAGGAAAACAAAGTATTTTTTTTTTTTTTGTTTAGACTTTTATTTGTAACCAACAGTGGATGCCATAGAGAAAAAAAAAGACAGATCACATTACAAGTATTTCGCCACGCAGGGCCAGATGCAATGTAACATAACATAGTGAAAAAAGAAAAAAGAGATATGATTTGATTTTACAGTATTACATTTTGCCCATAGATGGCCCTCTTAATAATAGATATGCACTGCTGGAATTTTTCAAGAATTTTTACACAACATTAATTACAGATTAGACAGATAATCATATGATCATATTTTGTATATATTAGAGTGCCAAAAAGTAAAACAAGTACATCATATTAGGTGAATAAATTTATATTCAAGTACAGAGAACGAGTGGGGGGGAGGAGAAAAAAAAAAAAAAAAGGAGACCCTCTCTCCTCTCCCCCTCCACCCCTCGGAGCTAGCCTAAACTCAATATCTCAGATGCCAAGGTTAATAATTTAATACCAAGAAACTGGAAAGAAGTCTCTTAATATCAGACACTCGAAATATTCAGATTTATGAAACATTTTAGTCAATATGTATTGTGTAGAGATAGGAAATGATTGGATGATCCCCATCCATTTATTAAAAAAACCTTGAATTTGTTTATTCTGTACACTTGTTATGTTGTGTTGTTCAAAGATAATTTGCAATTTAACTGCTTCAACAAATACCCTAAACGAGCGGCGATTTTTACTCGTATTTAATCGTATTGATAAAATCCTGACTCTATTCCTCTGTATATAACAAAAAGATTCTGCTTGGCATAAGGGAAGGAGAGTTTGATAGGTGTTTATTTAACCAAAAGTTAACTTTCTGCCAGAATTGTCGTATTTTAGGGCAATACCAAAAACAGTGGAGCAAATCAGCCCCCGGCCTACGACATTTATGACAACAACCTAATTGACCTGGTTTCCATTTAGCTAATCTCTTTGGTGAGATATATGCGTTATTGAGGAGCTTTAAATGAGATTCTTTCCACGTGGAACGTAGTGGAGCCGCAATTAATCACATAAGGCCTTTCTTAATATTATCATAATTAATCTCTTCAAAGTGTTTGGACCAATATAGTAAAAATTGCTCTATATTTAATTGACCTTGCTTGACCAAAAGTATCTTATACAATAAGGATATTGATCGATTCCCCTGTTTGTATGTGTTTATAAAGTCCCCAATTATATTGAAGTTCTCCGACCAGTTTCTGAACTCTAATTTTTTGTTTATAAAGTGTCGGAGTTGTAAGTATGCATAAAAACCTTTATTTGATATATTATATGCAGCAACTATGTCATCAAATGTTCTTATATTGAATCTCTCATCAAATAATTGTATTAAATTGGTTAGACCTTTTTCTGCCCAGTTTTTAAATATCGAGTATTGACAGCCGGGTATGAAGTCAGGATTTCCTCTAATAGGCAAAAAGGCAGAGAAATGAAAATGAATCTGAAAACGGGCACATAGTTGTTGCCATGCTTTAACCACATTAAATAGGCTAATGGTTCTCTTGATACTATCCGATAGGTCTGAATATGGGTGGTTTTATATTGCTTTGAGGGAGAAAGATTGTATAAGATTCTCTTCTATTGTTAAGTTGGTCAAATGATTATGCGATAATAGCCAATCGACTCCATATCTTGCTAAAATGGCTATATTATAAGCCCTTATATCGGGGAATGCTAAACCCCCAAATTCTTTAGATAGTGATAGTTTTGCTATCGCAAGCATGTGTCTGAAATTTGGCGCATGCCTGGTTAAAAATCCTGACATCTTGGTCCTTAATATATAATGGGAGGTTGTTCATAATATATGTAATTTGGGGGAAAACAATGGTTTTGATCAGCATTACTTTAGCAGAAAGAGAAATCAGGGAAAAAAGAGCAACGTTGCAATTTCAAAGATATCTGGGAGAAGAAAGATGTAAAGTTCAATTTATACCACATATTCGGATCTCTATGTAGTATAATTCCTAGGTATCTAAAGCTCTCTACCTATTTTAAGTTATGATGTTTCAAGCTATCTTTATTTTTGTAAATCCAGAGAATCTCAGTTTTTGTGGTGTTAATCTTATAACCTGAAATAGCACTAAATAAATTCAGTGACCTCAAGGCTATTGGTATATTTAAACTGGTGTTTGCAAAATATAATAATAGGTCATCGGTGTAGAGTGATAATACACATTTTTGGTTCCCAAATTCTATTCCTTCTAATTCTTGTCTTAAGTAGATTGCTAGTGGCTCTATGGCTATATTAAAGAGGAGAGGGGAAAGTGGGCATCCCTGTCGCGTCCCTCTTTCCAGTTTAAAGAAAGAGGTTTGGCTATTATTAACCACGATTGCTGATATCAGATAGTTATATAAAATTCTGATAAAATTTATCACATTGTCACAAAAACTGAAACTATTCAAAGCATTAAATAGGTGTTCCCATATTATGGATTCAAAGGCCTTCTCTGCGTCAACCATCACCATAGCAAGGTCAAATTTAGGTACTATTTTATCTCTGATGGGTTCTTATCTTTTTTAAGAATGAGGGTGATGATTGACGCCGAGAAGAACCGTGACATTGCTCTTCCATCGGTGTAATACTCATTAAATAAACATGTTAACTTAGGGACAATCTCTGGTTTGAGTATTCGAAAGAACTCTGCGGGTAATTGGTCTGGTCCTGGGGCCTTCCCTAATTTGGTTTCTTCTATAGCTTTTGAGACTTCAGTCATTGAAATAGGCTCATTGATTAATTCAACCTGTTTTAATGTGACCCTAGGACAAATGATCTTCTCCCAAAAAATGTATTACTATGGGAATCTATTGCTTTAGCAGAATATATATTTTTAAAATAATCTGAAAATAAATTTTGAATATCACTAGGTTGTGTGTAACATTGGTCTCCCATGATAACTTTTTCAATTGTATTGTTCTTCTTTCTGACCCTATCTAATCTTGCAAGATATTTAGCAGACATACCATAGTGACCAGCGTAACATGCATTCATTCTAATCTCCTCATTATTTCTTTTGGTAGAGAGGAACAGATCCCTATCTTGTCTTGCTAACTTATATTTGTCCCAGTATTTCCTGAGTGGAGTGTTTATATATTTTTGATATGTCTTGGTTACTGTATTGGCCAGCTGTAATTCTCGTGCTTTAAACTTCTTTTTAACCAAAATCATGTAGGCTTTTATCTCGCCCCTAAGGAATGCTTTTGCAGCCTCCCAGAACACCTCCAATCTATCTACATAGTTTTTATTATTGATGCTATATTCTCTCCATTTATTTTTAAGCCAGTTTTGAAACGGAACATTGTTTATCATGTGCTTGGAAAATAGAAATTATTTGTGGCAGTTATCTGACCTGTCCGGGCACCTATCACTAATGACAGAAGAGCATGATATGATAATACTATATCGTATATATCTGTCTCGGTATCATCTCTTAAAAGAGTCCAAAACTAAAAAAAATCAATCCTTGAAAAGGATCTATACACACGTGACTCACAAGTGTAGGTTTTGCTATCAAGGTGTTGAATACGCCATACATCATGTAATTTTACATTTTTACAAATTTGAGAGAAAATATTAGATTTCTGCAGGGCCAGGCGACTCTGTTTAGGTGAAAATCTGTCTAATGAGGAGATTGGTGCTAGATTAAAATCAACAGCTAATATTATGTTTTGTTCAGAATATAAACATAGCTTAGCGATGATATTGTCCCAAAAGAGGTGGTCTATGGTATTAGGGCCGTATACATTACATACTGTGTATTTAACTATCGCTACTTCGATTGAAAGAATTATCCATCTATCATTTAAATCTATTCGGGTTTCCTGTATGTTGTGCTCAACATTTTTACTAAATTAGACCGCAACACCTCTTTTCCTCTTGGAACAATCTGATGCTATGACCTGGCCAACCCATTTACATTTAAGTTTGTCTGCTTCTACTTTTTTTAAATGAGTCTCTTGTAATAATACTATATTGGGGCAAAACTTCGCCAAAGGTTTGATAATCTGCTTTCTTTTTTAGGTGACGTTAGTCCCCCTATATTCCAGGAGATAATCTTAATTTTCTTTATCAGATCTTATTTAAAACTATTTACTCTGGCGTCTATAATCAACTATTTAACCCCACAACATATATAGGATAGTACCAAAGATATAAGGAAGGGGAGGGGGAGGGAGAAAAAAAAAAAAGACCCCAACTCTCGTCTCAAATCCAAACAGCAACAACTGTAATATATACATTTTAAAATTGATATAACATTTTATTTTTGATACAATCCAATACATTGTGAACAGATTAAAAAAATAAATATTCAGATCAGTAAAGCATTGATACTTATAGATTCAAAGATATATTTTCCCAATTGCAGACTAGAGTGCCTGCATTGGGCCTGGCACACACGCTGGCAGGCAGGCAACTGCAATTAGATTACACAAGCAGACTGTTTCACAGTCAAAAAAGTTTTTTTTTTTAAATTTACACTACTGTTACACCATGTAAGAGTGGGGGCACTGGGCAAGTGGGCCTGGCACACACGCTGGCATACAGGCAACTGCAATTAGATTACACTAGCAGACTGATGTTTCACAGTCAAAAAAGTTTTTTTCTTTAAATTTACACTACTGTTACACCAGGTATGAGTGGTGGCACTGGGCAAGTGGGCCTGGCACACACGCTGGCAGGTAGGCAACTGCAATTAGATTACACTAGCAGAATGCTTTTTCACAGTCAAAAAAGTTTTTTTTTTTTTTTAATTTACACTACTGTTACACCAGATATGAGTGGTGGCACTGGGCAAGTGGGCCTGGCACACACGCTGGCAGGCAGGCAACTGGAATTAGATTACACAAGCAGACTGATGTTTCACAGTCAAAAAAGTTTTTTTTTTTTAAATTTACACTACTGTTACACCAGATATGAGTGGGGGCACTGGGCAAGTGGGCCTGGCACACACGCTGGCAGGCAGGCAACTGCAATTAGATTACACTAGCAGACTGATGTTTCACAGTCACATTAATATCCACTAATGTCCACTTTCCTCCACCTAGCCCCGAAATTCTTGGGCCTCAACCACCGGACACAAAGTCCTTCAAGATACACCTGTGTCGTGACAGCCCCGTATTGGTACATCATGTATAAAGGGAAAGCCAGGGGACTAGGAATCACAATTTGGGTATACAGTCAAATCCATTCACAGTCAAACCATTGTATCACAATGCAAAATAATTTACTTGTGATACCAGTGGTAGGTTTCTCACTTCCTCGTCGCCACACACACTTTCTCTTCACCTGCTCTGCTTTTTTAATAGCTTGCAGTGCATAGGCAAAGTAATGGCCACAAGAGGTAAAGGGGAACACCAGCAGATGGAGTGGGGGCCTCCTCCTGTTGCTCTCTTACACCTGATACATGTAAGTGCTTCAGCTCCAGTAGCGGTGATATTCAAGTGACCCATCACACCTCAGGAAAATTAGGCTGTCAGATCTTTATAACGATAATCATCAGCTCTTTATCGTACTGCCCAGCAGCACTCAGCTTATCGGCTCCCAGATCCAGCTTATTTACTTCTGGCATCCTTTAAAGCCACCACGGTGGACTTACCTCAGTCAGGAATCGGGAGATGTGAAGGGCTTCCCTTCTCTTTGCTTTACCAGTCTTGCTCAAGCAACCGAGCCACCAAACTTGTTCCGACGATCCAAGCTGCAAGCACCTAGCAACAGGAGGAAAACAATGTAAATCAGGTTGAACAAATATGTCTTTTGGAAGTGTTTAAACAAGGACAGATTAGGGGAAAGTCTGACAGCTTGAGGAAGTCCGTTCCAAATGGTACACACGATAGAAGTTCTGCAGTCTAGCATGGGGCAAGGTGATGGTAGGACATGCAAGGAGCAGGTCATTGTTGGACCTCAGTTGGTGGGTTGGAGTACATTTGTTGATTAATGAGGACAGAAAGGGGGGGGGGGGCGGGCCTTTGTAGGTAAGGGTGAGAATTTTTAAATTAATTCTGCTGTGAGAAGGGCTTTGAAGGGCAGAGAGGTGTAGCAGTTAAAGAGCTTTGGGAAAGGGGAATTAGCCTGGCAGAGGCATTTAGGATGGACTGAAGGGGGGGAGGAGGAAAATAAAAAAGGCATATTAGTAGGTTATTACAGTAGTCAAGTTGGGAAATTACCAGGGAGTAAATTAGCTGCTTACTGGTGTCACTAAGGAAACACGGACATGAACTAAACTCTTAAGCTGGGCTGGGTACACTTCCTATGTTACTGTAAAGCTCCCAGCTATGGATATTCACAGACAGCTGTACAGTTCCCAGAATCCCATAAGGAGAATTACAAAACAAAATAATCAACACATCACATATAAATGTTTTCACACAGCATGATTAAAAGCAAAAATGCATTTTGCAAAATGGTTTAGCCCAGGACCACATCAAGGTCTCTTCCCTCCTGGGTCCCTAACTGCAGCCAGACAATTCATTTTATTCAAACAAACTGAGAAAAACACAACAGTGTACAGGCCTTATCTAATTTCCCTAGACACATAAAAAACATGGAAATGGACTAAATTCTCAAACTGGGCTGGTTACACATACTATGTTACTGAAAAAAAATGAAGGAGAAGAGCACAAAATGACTCAATTGAAATGCTTTAATAACACATAAAAACAAAAAAAATAAGGTATTCTGCATACCAAAATTAGGAAAATAACAGGCACATCAGTTAAAAGGTCTTTAAGGTATCTTTAAGGCAGACGGTAGTCAAGGAATCTTACTGGATCCAGATAACTCCAGTTTCACTTTTTCAGCAACTTTATAGTCAGCTGTAACAGAGGGTTCTCCAGGGGAGCCGTCTCAATATGCAGTTTGTCTCCGTTAAGGGGCCAGCTCTATTGGTGGTTCCGGTGGGTAAAACTTGTATCTGTGACTGCTTATGCTACTATACTGAAGTCTGCGTCCTGCAGAGAACACCTGGTGCGTGCACTTGTGGGTGTGTTTAGAACGTCTCTATGGCCGTTTCGTTCCCTAACGTGGGAACTTTGTCAAGAGAGGTAACTATTTCTTTGTTTGGACACATACTATGTTACTGTAAAGCTCACACCTCTGGATACTCACAGGCAGCTGTACAGCTCCAAGAACCCAGGCAGTTAACCCCTGACCATCTAAGGTGCAAAGCCCATAGGGAGAATGAAAAAACAAAATAATCAACACAACATATCAAAAGAAAAAAATTAAGAGTTTGTTACTGCATTTGGCCATTTGGCCAGTAGGTAAGAAACCATGATGTGGTCCTTGGCTTAAACCATTTTTGGCCTAAATATAATTTTTTTTTGTTTGTTTCCCCTTTTGGCTATTCTGAACTTTGCAGAATAAAAAAAAAACCTATTTGAAATATGGTTGCTGGACAATTATAATCAATTAAAAAATTATAACTTGAAAATATTAAATTCATCATGAATCACACTCACATGAATCACTTGAGTAATTGGTTAAGGAACCAACTCTAAAGGAAGCTATATTAGATTTAATACTTACAAACAGTGATAAAGTGTCAGATGTGTCTGTAGGTGACAACATAGGATCATGTGATCATCAATCTGTTTGGTTTAGTATTCATGTGCAGACACCTTCCACCCAGAATCAAACAAAAGTTTTAGACTTTAGGAAGGCTGGTTTTTCATACATTGTTGAATACCTAAACAACCATTTAAAATGGCAAACTCTTATTATAGGGGTTCAAGAATTTTGAAGGGTGCCATTTTAGATACAACTGCACACTGTAGACATGTCTGTAAAAGTAAAAGAAAGCGGAAACCAATATGGTTTTCCAAAGAAATAGCACATGCTTTAAAGATAAAAAAAGATAGCTTATAAAAATTACACACACAGAGTCAGATGATTATATGCAAATTTGGAGACTCCAACAAAAAATTACTAAGCAATTAATTAAGAAGTTTAAAGTTCAGGCAGAAGAGAAGATAGCACAGTCAGTAAAACATGGGGACAAAACATTCTTTAGATATATCAGTGAAAGAAGAAAAAGAAAAAAGGCAGGAATAGTAAAAAAAAAGTTGATATTAGAAAAGTAGGAGATAAATAAATTACAGACTGTCTCAATGATTACTTCTGTTTTCATAAAAGATTGTGAAGATAGAATATCTATATTAAAGGATGCTACAAAAATGGAAATGAGCTTAACAATAATCTTTTTACAGAAAATTAGGTTTTGTTGGCATTATCAAAAATAAATGTAAAAATTCAGTGGGTCCTGATAATATTCATCCAAAGGTTTGTAAAAGAACTTCGATCAGTGGTAACTGCCCCATTAACTGATCTGTTTAATCAGTCACTATTAACAAGATACATTCCAAATGATTGGAGAATAGTGAATGTAATACCTCTTCATAAAAAGTGCAGTAGGGAAGAATATGGTAACTACAGGCCAGTTAGTTTTACTTCAGTAGTAGGGAAATTAATAGAAAGTCTCTTAAAAGAAAGAATCATGACTTACATAAAGACAAACAATTTAGAGGACCAAAAATAAACATGGTTTTACTTAAGGGAGATCATGTCAGACTAATCTAATTGACTTCTTTGATTATATAACAAAACAGAGTGTCTTAGTAAATGGAGTATATTCAACAGAGAGGACTGTTACTAGTGGTGTTCCACAGGGGTTAGTTCTGAGGCCTGTTTTGTTAAACATATTTATCAGAGATATCAGCAAAGGGATACAGGGGAAACTATGTGTCATGATCTGGTGTACATGCGCTCAGGAAACAGACCCTCGGGGCAGTAGTAGGGATTTGAAGACACCGACCCCTGACCCTGGGAAGAGTATCCTGGACGTGAATAGATGATATTCTGTGATTCAAAGTTGCTAGAAGTTATTGAGGAATTAATGGAGGGTGCAATATTTGTTTACAATATATTCTGGCTTCACTGTGAGTTATAATTAGTTAACAGGAGTAGCTGCAGGATTCAATGAGAGAAATATATAGCAATGTTCAGGCTCCAGAGTAAACAGGTAGAAGTTTGATACTTAGATGCAAACTAAGGTTTGTTGTAGGTTCACAGTACATAATGTTTTATAAGGTTGTATGTCAGGGTTAAACACAGCAGCACAAGTGATAAACAGGTTGCAAGTCTTAGGCATTAATTACTGTTTTGTGCATATATATGCAAACCAAGGTTTGTTGCAGGTTCACAGTTCATTATATTATGTAAAGCTGTATATCAGTATAATCAGGGGAGCACATGCACAAGTGATAGACAAGTTACAAGTCTCAGGCATTAATTACTGTTTGATCAAACTAGGTTTGTTGCAGGTTATTTCAGCAATGACAACTAGAAGCACAGAAATAGTTTTAAAGTTCTGAGTAAGATGTTGTTATTGTAATTAGAGAGTGATGGTAAGCAAAAGCATAGTTGATTTATAATAAAGTTCAGAGATTGTTAAGTAGCTGTGTCCAGGAAACAGATTGGAGATATTTTTGATACTTGCGGTTTGATGATATTTAGCATAGGTAATAGAAAATGCTGTATCTTGGAATAGTTGGTAAGTTCAAGCAGGAAACTGACACAAGCCTCTGTTGTTCAGGATCACACTTCAATGTTAATGCAAAGCACATTAGACCTGAGAAGGCTTAAAAAGAGGCTGAGGTAATCAGGTGCATGAATGATTAATCAGGCAGGCAAGCAAGCTGAATGTGAATACTGCCCAAATGCAGCAGTCAGAGAAGGAAGTCTTAAAGGGATAGTGACATTAGGCTGAGATATGTTACAGATCGCCCTCCTCAAAGGCGATCTCCGGGCACCCAACAGAATCCAAAAGGAGAGAGAACAAAAATGATATGGAGAACCGGAATTAGGTATATGCAGGTAGTGAGTCCAATTAGAAATCAAGAAAGGAGGGTTGGAGATCTCTTGAAAAAGTTGAATGACGAAGTAAAGGCCATGTAATTCAGGTATCAAAAGATCTTGACAATGATGAGAGCAAAACTTGAAGTCAACTGTTTTGTAGTTATCGTGAGAATGCATGAACGTAACATACAATGAGCTTCCTACCACAGAATCATCCTGAGGGTAGATAGGCGGATGTTCTTCATGATAGATGACCATGTACATAGCCAATGAAAAGACAGCCAGTCCTAGAGATATGAATAGGCTTTCCTCAGCTTCAGAAATAGAGATGCAGCATTCTGAATTGATAACCAGATTAACCACCTTTGGGTCAGAGATTTGAGTATCCTCAGAATTAACCTCTTGGCTGAGGATTAGATATACTCCAAAAGAAAAAGCTATAGCCACTTCTAACGCAATAGCAGGGCTTTCTTCAAAGTAGGAGATAGGAGTGTAGAGGGCTAGATTTGTCCAGTTCTTGCCATCTTCTAATTCAATATGAAATGTCTCCTTACTGGATTCAGTATCAAAAGTGTCCTCACTAAGAACAGGTATATGAATGCCCACACCAGGGCAAGGTTCAGGAATACCCACATCTGGGCAAGGTTCAGTAATATCCTCAGTAGGATCAGGCGAAGGAATGCCCATGCCAGGGCAAGGTTCAGAAGTACCCACATCTGGGCAAGGTTCAGGAATATCCTCAATAGGATCAAGTGTAGGAATGCCCTCACCACGGCAAGGTTCAGGAATATCCTCAGTAAGATCGGGTAAAGGAATGCCCATGCCAGGGTAAGGTTCAACTATAGAGAAAGAAATAGAACCCACTTTAGAGCCAGGAACCATACTCTCTTCTGAGCAGAGGGCAAGGCTTTCTTCAGGGTTCATAAACGAAGAATTAACAAGACCCACTTTAGAGCCAAGAACCATACTCGCTTCTGAGTAGAGGGCATGGCTATCTTCAGGATCAAGGGCTCCATGTACTAAGCCGTCACTTCATCCGTCATTTTAGACGCGGCTAAACTCGCCGTTACTCGCCGCGGGCGAAATGGTGTCCGCTGTTGCTATGTACTAATAATCCCACAATAAATAGACACGTCTAGCCCGCCGTGAGCAGTGGCGGAATATTGATAAATTTGACGCCTGGCTCACCGCGACTAAGCTGATGTACTTAACTTTCAGTTGAATTGTCTGGCCAATTGTTAACACGTGACATGTAAGGTGTCATAAACGTCATAGTAGTCACGGGAATAGAATTTTGCTCCTATAAATGTACAACTTTTCTAAACAACTTTATTATTGTTTTAAAATTTTTGGAGAGTAATTACAGAGCGCTCTTTTTTGTGATCTTTATTTACAAATTCGACAAATTGGGCGCAATTTTTGTACATTGAAATGAGAGACAAATTAGACGCCAGTTATGCTTACCTAGAAGCCATCCTTCAGGCATATTTCCGTCCTCGAACTTCCGGTATAACCCAGTCTGCCTTAAGATGTAAGAATCATGACAGGAGCCAGGAAAGTTAGAACGGACACTGATAATCCTCATGTTGGGGTCACAGACCATCTGGACATTCAAGGAATGGAAATGCTTTCTATTCCTATAGATCTCCTCACGAGCTTGAAGTGGTCTTACAGCAACATGGGTACAGTCTATGGCACCTAGGACATTGGGCATCCCAGCCATCCTATAGAAATTTGACTTGATAGATTGCCATTCTTCAGGGGTAGATGGCAAACAAACATATCAATGAAAAATAACCATCATAGCCCCTATTACTTTGGATAAGTGGCGAGAAAAAGCAGACTGACTCATTCCAATAATGACGCTAGAAACTGCCTGAAAGGAGCCTGTTGCAAAAAAATGCAATGCAGCTAATAGTTTCAGAAGTCCCGGAATAGCTTGTGAATGAGCAGTCATCGGCTCCAAATGATCTTCAATCTCTCGATACAGGTGTAATATCGATTCACGATCAAGCCGGAATCTTTGTATGATCTCTCGGTCAGAAAGGCCGTGCAAACCAACCCGTGGAAGGAATACACGGGGGACATGAACTCTCCTTCTTCTAACGATACGATTAGCTACATTTCCAGTATTCTGTCTTCTAGCCCGGATTTGCATCACACGGAGAATAAACAAAAACAGAATTCTCTTCATAGCTGCTGAAATGAACAATGTAAGTACAATGCTAATATTACTGCCTTTTATATATGTCTAGACTGGCGTCTAGAGTGACTTTCCTATTGTTTTGTACCTTGCCCGCCACCTAAAAGGTGGCGAGGCAAAAATAACAAGGTGGGGGCGGAGATTGACGCGAGCGGACAAATAGATTTTTTAGTACATTCGTTTTTGGCGAGTTGGTGGTCAAATGTGTCTAATTACAGTAAAAAATGGAGAGGTAGCGAGGTTTGGTGGATAAGTACGCTCGCAATTTTAAAGATGCGAGTTTTAACATAATTGACGGCTTTGCACATATCAGTTTGCGAGTTTTGACGTGAGATTTGTTGCGGGTAGCTCGCTGACTACTTAGTACATGGAGCCCCATTTCTGGGTTAAACAAAGGAATACCCATACCAGGGTCAAAAACAGGAGAGTCCACCTTGATGTCAGGTTTAGTAGTATAATCATGGAAAACAGGAACAGGAATGGGCACTGGGGAATCTTCTTGAAGAACTTTTGTACAAGTTTCAGGGTCAAGAATGTCCACTTGCGAACTTGGTTCAAAGTTGTCCTCACAGGATTCAGTATCAGGAATTCCTGAACAGGAAACTGATGTAGTAGAAAATGTAGGTTGATGCAAATTATCTCCCAAGGGAAACAATTTCTTAGATGCTGTAACAGAAGAATTTTGAGGAGGTGAAGTGTACTGAAATATGCCACACTCAGGTAGATGCGGAGGAATTGTGACACAAGATTCTGACTGAGAAGTTATCTGGAGTTCAGCAGGCATGCTTATTTGAGTTTGAATATCAGAGCTAAATTCTCCAGGGATTATCTCTGGTAAACTGAAAGGTTGTATATCTGGAACAAAATTATCTTTTGCTCTAGCACAGGGTTTACAGGCAATGAGGCATCATGAGAGGGATATGAGAAATCAATAGTTGGAAACAGTGTTTGTATTTTTTGTAGAGTCTGAGAAGAGATACCATTAGATGCTTTAAGAACAGACTGATAGTGACTATAGACATCATCCAGCTCGGTGTTGACAGTGTCATGAGGCAAGAGAGGGTCTGGTACAACAGAAACTAAAACAGGGGAATCAGGCTGAGTTTCCTCTTTGCACTTCTGATTTTCTGTGGGCAGAAAGACTTTCTTATTCTTCTTCTTTTTCTTAGAGAGCTTAGATAACTGATATTTCTTCCCAGTATGAGGCTTCTTAGGTTGCTGCCATTGTGGCTTGTAGTAAGGTTGAGAACAGAAATCCTCTTCATCACTGGATGCATAATTCTTATGTGATAAATCAGCATAGTATTTGAGGGGACCTTTTCTCCAAACAGCAGTCTGTAAACCAGATGTCTTTTCTTCCAGCTCTGAATCTGTCCAATCTAACGAATCCATGGTAATATCAGAAATAGGAAGATCAGTATTTCCATGAGAGGTTTCATCATGGGAGCTGTCTGTATCATCCATATTGTAAATATAACAACCAAGGATGTCATTGTAGCCAATAGGTTTAGGTTTTGTCTGAGTTTGTGGTGAATTAAAGTTGCGCTCATACCAGTCTAATGCCAGTTCAGCTGGATCTGTGAAGTCATCCTCCTTGTTGACATATTCAGACTCAGAATCAGTATCACTAGGATAGGAATCAAAAAAAAGGAGGAGTAGATGGTTTTCTGGAACAGTAGTCCTGTCTCTTTAAATCTTTAAAGGTCTGAATTTTTTCTGCTGAATCTATGAATGCATCCTCTTCAGTTACATAGTCAGACTCAGAATCAGTTTCACCAAAATGGAAATCACGAACCTGAGGAACAGATGAAATTCTAGAATAGTGGTTCTGTCTCTTTAAATCTTTGAAAATCTGATTTTTTTCTGCTGAAGCTTTGGTTAAATCCTCTTCATTTTCATAGTCAGATTCAGGATCAATTTCACCAAAATGGTAAGCACGAAATTGAGGAACAGATGACATTTTAGAAAAGTGTTTCTGTCTCTTTAAATCTTTAAAAATCTGATTTTTTTCTGCTGAAGCTATGGTTAAATCCTCTTCATTTTCATAGTCAGATTCAGGATCAGTTTCACCAAAATGGTAACCAAGAAACACGAGTAGAGGATTGTCTAGAATGGGAGTACTGTGTCTTTAAATTTTTTAAAGTTCGAAAATCTTCTGTTTTTCCTTTAGGGATTGCTTGGGTCTGAGTTATGTTGTAATTTTTTATTTTCCTTTGAGGGTCGGTGCATCCACTACCACTGCAAATCCCTTTTTTAGGCATTAACATTCTGTCATGATCCGGTGTACATGCGCTCAGGAAACAGACCCTCGGGGCAGTGGTTGGGATTTGAAGACACCGACCCCTGACCCGGGGAAGACTATCCTGGACATGGATAGATGATATTCTGTGATTCATAGTTGCTAGAAGTTATTGAAGAATTAATGGAGGGTGCAATATTTGTTTACAATATATTCTGGCTTCACTGTGAGTTATAATTAGTTAACAGGAGTAGCTGCAGGATTCAATGAGAGAAATATATAGCAATGTTCAGGCTCCAGAGTAAACAGGTAGAAATTTGATACTTAGATGCAAACTAAGGTTTGTTGTAGGTTCACAGTACATAATGTTTTATAAGGTTGTATGTCAGGGTTAAACACAGCAGCACAAGTGATAAACAGGTTGCAAGTCTTAGGCATTAATTACTGTTTTGTGCATATATATGCAAACCAAGGTTTGTTGCAGGTTCACAGTTCATTATATTATGTAAAGCTGTATATCAGTATAATCAGAGGAGCACAAGTGATAGACAAGTTACAAGTCTCAGGCATTAATTACTGTTTGATCAAACTAGGTTTGTTGCAGGTTATTTCAGCAATGACAACTAGAAGCACAGACATAGTTATAAAGTTCTGAGTAAGATGTTGTTATTGTAATTAGAGAGTGATGGTAAGCAAAAGCATAGTTGATTTATAATAAAGTTCAGAGATTGTTAAGTAGCTGTGTCCAGGAAACAGAATGGAGATATTTTTGATACTTGCGGTTTGATGATATTTAGCATAGGTAATAGAAAATGCTGTATCTTGGAATAGTTGGTAAGTTCAAGCAGGAAACTGACACAAGCCTCTGTTGTTCAGGATCACACTTCAATGTTAATGCAAAGCACATTAGACTTGAGAAGGCTTAAAAAGAGGCTGAGGTAATCAGGTGCATGAATGATTAATCAGGCAGGCAAGCAAGCTGAATGTGAATACTGCCCAAATGCAGCAGTCAGAGAAGGAAATCTTAAAGGGATAGTGACATTAGGCTGAAATATGTTACACTATGTATGTTTGCAGATTATACAACAAAAATGTAATATAGTAAATATTTCAGGTGTAATGCTCGTGGGATATTCCTCTATCAGACCAAACATGGCCAGTAGTCTCCTTATCCCAGCGTCAAGTGAAATGATAGGAAATATCCCAGAGCAGAGAGAGTTTGTAAAATGAGGTATGCAGTACTCACAGTAGGCCGGGTAGTCTTTAAAGGCAACAGGAAGGCAATTCAACAGTATAGCAGATCAGGGGTAAACCAATAGAAGGACCAGGAACAGACAGAAGTCAGCAACAAAAGAAAATCTAGCAGTATAACAGTTCAGGGGTAAACCAATAGAATGGTCAGACAGGCAGAGTTCAGCAACAGTATAGCAATGCAGTAGTTCAGGGGTTAAGCAGGCAGAGTGGTCAGACAAGCAGAGTTCATCAACAGTAAAGCAATCTAGCAGTTCAGGGGTTAAGCAGGCAGAGTGGTCAGACAAGCAGAATTCATCAACGGTAAAGAGATCCAGCAGTTCAGGGGTTAAGCAGGCAGAGTGGTCAGACAAGCAGAGTTCATCAACAGTAAAGCAATCCAGCAGTTTAGGGTTAAGGCAAACAGAGTAGTCAAACAGGCAGAGTTTGATAAGTCAGCAGTAGTTAAATAACACAAAACCCAGGAGCACAATAAGAAACACCTATACTTGGGTAGAGTAGTGAAGAAAAGGAAGCACTTACATAGGCGCAGATTTGCGCCAAGGGGAAACCACAGGTGCAATCCAGGCAGCATCTAGGAAGAGACAGCGAGTGGCAATGACATCATCGCCGCACGCTCACCAATGCTGCTTCCATGGCAACGACCATAGCAATGGATGAGTGGTGGCGGCGTGACACCAGGGGAGGTAGACAAAATGAGAAGTGATATACAACAATTAGAGGATTGGAGAAATGACTGGGATCTAAAGTTTAACACTGCAAAGTGTAAAATTATGCATTTAAGAAAATAAAATCCAATAGTTAATTACAGACTCAATGATACTTTACTGACTGTTTTAAGTGAGGAACAGGATTTGGGAATTATTACTTAAGAGGATTTAAAATTTAGCAAACAATGTAGTATTGCAGCTAGTAAAGCCAGCAGAATGCTTGGATGTATTGGTAGAGGTGTTTGCAGCAGAAATAGTAAGGTTCTTATGCCACTTTACAGATTATTAGTTAGGCCTCATCTTGAGTATTGTGTGCAGTTCTGGAGGCTATATCTTCAGAAGGATATAAACAAACTTGATTAAAAAATGGTACATGGTCTAAAAAATAAAACATACCAGGAGGGGCTCAATGACCTAAATATGTATAGCTTAAAGGAAATAAGGGAAAGAGGTGATATGATAGCAACTTTCAGGTATATTAAAATGTTTAGTAATGCTAAGGCTGTAAGTGTTTTACATAAAAATACAAAAAAATTAAGAACAAGGGGTCATGATCTCAAGCTGAAGGGTAGTATATTCAGAAGTAATTTGAGGAAGCGATTCTTTACAGAAAGAGTGGTCGATTCATAGAATAAACTTCCACAAGAGGTAGTAATGACAAACACTAGGGTGACTTTAAGAATGCCTGGGAAAGCATAAGGCTATAACTTGAGAACTAGATAAGTTTATACTTTTGGGAAATATTGGGCAGACTTACTGGGCCTATGGCTCTTATATGCCGTCAATATCTATGTTTCTATATCAGTATGTTTATTTATTTATGTATGTATTTATTTATTTATTTATTTTGACCATTACAGTTTGATAATTTTGAAATATGCTTCTTTTGTGTTATTTGATGCAAAATGATAAAGGAATATAAATTTAAGTTCCTATCAAATATTGGCCATTTCAATTGTAATAGCTTGTAATAGCCAACCATGAAAAACAATCCATTTCAAGATGTAAAACTAAATAAATAAAATAAATCAAAAGACAACTCTAGTTACAGAAATTAAACACTTATATTAATAAAATATCACCTTGCCAGAAACATAAGTTAAGAAGCAGTGATCGTAAGACCATGCTACTTAACTCATCTGCCACCTCTTAGGTGGCAGACTGCAATCATCCCGATCAGATACAATCGGGATGATTGACACCCCCTGCTAGCGGACGATTGGTTGCGAATGTTCAGGAGGTTGCATTGCACAAGCGTATGCTGTTGGAATTTAGCCATGTCAGGCAGACATGATTCGCTGCAGTGAATCATCTGCGCCCACCATTTGATAATTCCATTGTTATTTTGCTGTCCCCTCAACTTTTTTATTGGTAAAAGTTATCTAATGACATGAACAGGATGCCCTTATTAACCAAAAAAAAGGAACTATATTGAAGCCAAATTACAATGTGAAGATGTTTATTGACTAAGTGATTCATACCCTTTTAGAAGAAGACAATGTTGATATATAATATTTTTTTGCATTACTGGCAATTTTAGTTCTGTTATTTATTGGTCCCTTTATTGATAAAGAAACACAGGTTAGGTTAAAAAACTCAAATTATATCCAATCAAAAATATAAAAAAAATATGCAGGATCATTACAATATTATGTATTGCTTATGACACCTCTAGAGTGTATACTTCTTCAGAGATTATGCAATCATTAGATTTTAGAATTAATTATTATAGATTATGGAAATTGTTTGAATCTCACATGCACAAAACGCAATAAGTATACACATATTGATTTAATAAATATGTTTGCAATTCTAAAGCAGTTTGAAAAATCCATCTAAGTCTATACAATACATTACAAATATCACAACTAGCAATGCTTAAAGATACATGGATTAAATAGGTCAAAATTATCATATTCCAGCCCTCTGGACACAAAAATGAACCAAATTATGTACAAGGATAATTTTAAACATAAACTGACATAATGTCAACAGATGTTAAATATGTAAATATGGTCCTATTATGAGATTCAGCAGTATAACATTAAAATAATTCTCTATGTTGGTTTGCAAAGTCATGATTCTATGGTGAGTGACTATATATATTTTCTTGCCAACCATCAGAACTTAATTTGAGTGGACAGCCACTTATAATGTTGCTGGCTACTTCAGGTATATTTTTAGAGAAAGATATTACAACACTAGTAGTGAAACCCCTGTCTGCAAAATCAATTGGTTATATCAGACACATCTTCTCTTAGAAAGGCCAAGGTTGCAAACTTATTTGAAGAAAACCATTGTCTACCCTATAGATTAATCTCAATTGTGATCTATTTATGAAGAGACATTTCAATTTGACAACATACTTTGGATTTTTTAATGACTCATTTAACAGTGCAAAATAGTTTACTATTTATTGATTTAATCTAATAATGTCTTGTTTTAATTCTGGAGTTGATATATAAAGTGCTTGTCTTGCATCTACAAGCTTTTCAGATTCATATATGGTTTGACACATTGTTTCCAGTGTCCTCTTTGATGGTGACTTATACGTGTGGTTCAATTTCTAGTGTGAAATACAATATAACAGTTTTTGCTACACAATAATCTTGTGCAAATTTACATGTTTTTAAAAATATATGCACTTTGTTTATTAGCCAATTGTTCTATGTCTAGTTCAGGTTCTTGGTCTTCAAAAGAGGATAATGCTCTCATCTATACTGATGAAGAAATAAGTTTATCTGATGAAACCTATGTTGGATATTGGCCTGTGTGAACTAATACATTATGGAGAGCAATTGACTCTTCTGTGCATTCCTGCAATGAGAAGGTTGAGAGAGAGTTTTACTCAGTGGACTGGCAGTATTTATATATTATACTGTACCCTAGTGACTTTTAAAGTCTGCTGTATCAGCCCATTTTAATACATTATATTATTTTCTGGATTCCATCTGTGCTCATTTTAGCAAAGGGATATGGCACTGCTCGCTGTTTCACTGAGAGCTAAGTTATCTCTCTCTTAAGTGTGATCATTCTTCCATTTGCATTAACAACGTATTAGCTGCAATATTTCCCTATATTCTCATTTATTTTTATTTTGAAATATCACTAACTGAACAGGAGATTCCTTTATATTGTTAATATTAGAAATATGGACTATATCCTTATGTTTTCAAAGAATTTACACTGATTTTTTTTAATTTATTTTTTATGTATAAAGTGTTTCCCTTGCATTTACAAGCTATTCAGATTCAGATATGGTTTGTGCACTTTGTTTCCAGTATCCGAGTCTAAGGTGGTACATGTGGTTCAATTTCTAGTGTGGTATAAAATGTAACATCAGTTTTTTATGGGTAATAATGACTGCTCTTGTGTAAATGTATATGTTTTTGAAACAAGATGTGCTGTTTATTGACTAGTTGTTCTTTGTCTAGTACAGGTTAATGTACTCTCTATGGCCCTGATGATCTGATAAAGGCCTGCGATGCAATGATATATTCTAAATGGATCCACTGAGATGTCAAGTGAGCCATCAAAATATTGCAAGCTGCCCACCTCATTGTTAACAGGTGACATCGGCGAGAGATGTCTACTATCGCTGTGGAATCTGTTGGCGCTCTACACATAACCGATAATAATAATAATAATACTATACATCTAAATGGGTGGCGATGCTGTTTGGAATATATCGGCAGCATCGTCACCCATTAAGATGTATAGTAAAACAGCTCTTGGCGAAATTGGCAATGTAAAGTAAAGGATCCTTTTGTAATAAATAGCACCAAACTTAATAAATATAACTATGTACAACTAAACTGACATAACCCACCACCATAAACTAACCCTAAACTACTTATCCCCTAAACTGCCAATTGCCCACTGCAATACCCTTCCTAACCTATTAACCCCTAAACCACCAATCGTCCACTGCATTATGCCCCAACACTACTTAAACTCTAAACTGCCAATAGCAATAAACTCAACACTACTTATCCCCTAAACCACCACAACCCCCACCACAAGAAACCCTCTAACATATTAAACCCTAAACCACCACAACCCACTAACACAAACTACCCCTACACTACTTAACTACCTAACAGCTACCCCCCCAAGACCCCTAACACCCCCTAAATTACACAAAATAAGATACACTGACATTACCACAAAAAAACATTACCAAAAAATAGCCCCCCCAGTTATGCCTATCCTAAAACTAAATTCCCCTCAAACAAAATCCCCCAAAATAAAAAACACTATAATAACATTAAAACTTACTCTAACAATTGCAATTAGAAGGGTATTTTGAAGGGAATTGCCCTGAAGTGATAACAGTTCTTTTAAATAATAAAAAAAAAAATCCCTATTCTAAAACAGGAATTGCCCATATCAGTGTTTTTTTTTTTACAAAAGAATTTGATCACTTTAGGGCAATGTTTTAGAGTTTTTTTTTTTAAATATAAAAGAGCTAAATCACTTTAGGGCAATGTCCTACAAAATGCCCATATAAGGGGGGGGGGGTTACTTTGATATTTGAATAGGGATTTTTTATTTTAAACGTAAAAGAGCTGTAATCGCTTACTATCTTCTATGGGCAATTGTTAGAGTAGGTTTTAGTTTTTTTTTATTTTGGGATGGGCTTTTTTAACAGGATTTTAGCTTTAAGATAGGCATAACTGTTTTATTTTTGGTAATGCTTTTTTAAAATAATAATGTTAGTGTTTGTTATTTTATTTATTTTTTATCCTTTTTATTTATATCCAGCAGCGTGTACAAATAAATGAATTCAATCTCCCTGCACCTCGCAGGGCCAGGTGAGATTTATTATATTTACACAGTAGTTAGCTTTAGAACAACAAGTTTCATTTTCTCCTGTTAATAAATTCAAAAAAAGAAAGAAAAAGGAAAAAAAAAAAAAAGAAAAAAAAAAAAATAACAGGGGAAAAAGAAAAAAAGAATATATTGGTACATCTAGCTGGAAATTTTCCTATTTTCAATACATAGAATGAATCATTAAGTTCTCTTAAAGTTGAACAATAACACACATATTACAATCTTATAAGCTAATACTGCATCCAAAATATTAACATAAAATAAAGGAAAAGAAGACCAAAGTCTAAATTACCATCTTTACATATTAGTTAAAAGAGACCTCTTATTTAACTTTATGGTTCAAATAAACGAAAATCTGTAAGTCTTTTGCAGTTTATGTTCCCCAATGTCATTCTTGAGACAGAACGAAGCAGATCAAAACAATGGATAGCCACCAACATAAAGAAACGGAAAAAAAAAAAAAAAAAAAAAAAAAAAAAGTAATAATATTTCTCTCTCTCTCGATCCCCCCCACGCCCTCCTGAAGTCACCAGTTATCTAATAAAACTATTTCAGAATTTCTGAACGGAAAGATCAGATGATCAATTTCTGAAGGTGTAAATATTTTAATAAATTTGGCCCATTTCCTGAAAAAAGTTACTATTTCTTGTTCTGAGTTCAGATCTGTGGCTAGTTGTTCAATTAGAAATTGTTTCTTAAGATAATTCCTTACTTCTACAATTGAGGGTACAAATCTAGTTTTCCATTTTTTAAAAATTAAGTTTCTGGCTGCCAAGATAGTTACATTTACCATCTTGGCATCAGAAAAATTCCTATTGTTGGATATCAGAAAAATAATTATAGGGAGTGTGAGCGAAAAAGATGTAATTTTCATCACCCAGAATTCAATCTTTTTCCAGAATTGATTGAGTCTAGGGCAATTCCAAATCATATGAGCTAAATCTGCTGCTGGTAAATTGCATCTTGGACATTTGTTAAAATTATTATGCCATTTATATCCTTTATCCGGAGTAAAATAGGTCTGATACAATAATTTTATATGGGACTCTCTCCAGGTTTCAGCTATGGAAGACTCAAAAAGTAATCTCAGAGATCTGACCACACATATATTGTCTGCTGCATGTATCTCTAGGGTGTTTGTCCACTTTGAAGCTATTTTCTCTATGTTTAAATTTCCTTTAATTGAAACAAGATACCTATACCATGGGGCGATAGAGAAGTGCCCTGCTTTGTACAATACTATCCAATTATCCAGCTTACCCCAAGACCATTTCCAGCAAAATTTACTAAGAAGATGGGATGCATAATGTCTGGTTTGTAGATAGACAAAGAAATCTTTATTCTTAAGTTTAAACTCCTGTTTTAAATCTTCAAAGGATTTAATAATTCCTGTCTCTGAGAAGCATTGAGATACCCAATGAAGGCCTTGATTAGACCATTGTTGTAATATCACAGACTGTGTTCCGTCCTGAAATTCGGGGTTCCCCAGAAAACTTTGAAACTTAGGAATGTTAGTATCTACTTCAGCGCGAGCTCCTATCTTCCCCCAAGCTAAAATTATTGAAAATATAGTTGTAAGATTTTTCACTTGTTTAGGGATACTTTTAGTCGGGAGATGAAGCAGTGCTATAGGCTGTAATGGGTGGATCATATTTATTTCAAGCTCATAATCTGAAAAATTATTTGATTCCGCGATCCAATCTGCTGCTATGCGTCCTAAGAAAACTAAAATATACAAATATATGTCAGGCAATGCTAGACCAGCCATTTGCTTGGGTAAATTTAGTCTCTGAAGCGAAATTCTAGGTTTTTTTGAGTACCAGATAAAGTGACGGAGTGCGGTGTTAAATTTTTTAATATCATAACTTTTCAAGATGATAGGGAGATTTTGAAACATATAGCAAAGCTTCGGAAGTAGTACCATTTTGAAGAGCGCAATTCGACTCGATAAAGATATGGGTAAGTTCTGCCAGCTCTTCATATAGTTAATAGATTGTGCAAGGGATGATGTAATGTTTAAAGAATACCAATCTCGTGGGTCTGCGGATATCAAAATGCCTAAATATCTAAAAGATTTGGAGACCGTCTTGAAAGGATATTTTTTCAGGGAATTTTCTGTTTTTCTTAGCCATAGAAGCTCTGATTTTGTTTTATTCATTCTATAGCCTAACAGGAACCATACAGATCAATTATATCTAACAGTAATGAGATGTTCTTTCGAGTATTTGATATATATAATAATAGATCATCTGCATATAATGCAACCTTAATTTCTTTTTTATAGATTCTTATGCCTTCAACTAATTGTCTAATTTTATTAGCTAATGGTTCAATTGCGAGGTTAAATAATAGCGGCGATAGTGGGCAACCTTGCCGTGTACCTTTTCTTAGTCTAATTTTTTCCGATAATATTCCATGTATAACTATAGAAGTGGAAGACTGTGAGCATATATTTTTAACTAGGTTGAGGAAATTATTTTTTAATCCAAATCGCTCCAGTGTATCTAATAAGTACTCGTGGCTAACCCTGTCGAACGCTTTCTCTGCGTCGATTGCGAGTATTGCTGCGTCTGGAGAATCTATCGGGATCCTGTCTTCTGAGTTTTTGAAAAAATCTATGGTCATTAAAAGTTGTCTAATTTTGGCAGCAGAACTTCGTTTGGTTAGGAACCCCACTTGATCTTTATGGATAATCTCATTTAACCCCTCTTGAAGTCTTTTAGCTATAATAGTAGTTAATATCTTATAGTCCGTGTTTAATAGTGCGATCGGCCTATATGATTCCCTATTATGTGGATCCTTTCCTTTTTAGGAATGAGTATAGTATGGGATTCCACAAAGTAGGGGGATAATTGAGCATTTTCCTGGTAGTAGAAATTATAAAGTTTAGTCAGATTGGGGGTTATTAAGGATTCCGAAGTCCTATAGAATTCGTTTGGTATTGCATCAGGGCCGGGAGATTTCTCAAACTTCAGTGCCTGAATAGTTTGAGAGACTTCTAATTCGGTAATCGGAGCATTCAGCACGACGTTAAAGTCCTCGCTAACTCTTATAATGGGTATGTTTTTCCAAAATCTAACCTGAGCTCCTTTCTCAGTCAGAGAAGGTGAGTAGATGGATTTATAGTACTCAGAGAAGGATTCTGAGATTTCCTCCGATGTGATGAGCCGCTTCTTCTCAACCTGTAAGAATTCGTTTGTGTTAGATTGTTTAGCGTTCTTCACTAGTTTGGAAAGCAGTTTACCGGATTTATTGCCATATTTAAAGAGTTTAGATTGATATTTCAACTCTGACTGTATTGAGTGGGTGGTCATAAAGGTATCTCTTTCCTGTTTTGCCTTGATATATTTTTTCCAATTTTCCTCGTTCGAAGATATCAGATATCTATTATATGAATTTGTTACCGCGGCTGTTATCTGCCTTTCCTTTGCTCGAGAGTCGCGCTTAATTTTTGTTGTATAAGCAATAATGTCCCCTCTTAAAACGGCTTTTGCTGCTTCCCAAAGCGTTGAAGGATTAGAAACTGAACCTTCATTTATTTTAAAAAATTCCATCAATTTGTTATTAAGCCAGTTTGTGTATTTTAAGTTTTTACTTAGATATTTTGGGTAAAAAAAGCGAGCTCGATTTGGCTTAGAGTTTTGAATTGGAATATCCAGCATTATAGGGGCGTGATCTGAGATGCATATTTCTGCAATCGCCGCCATAGCCCCGGTATGATAAAGACTATCATTAATTAGAAAAAGGTCAATTCTTGATAAGGATTTGGTAGCTTTTGAGTAACAAGTATAGTTCTTAGTATCCGGGTTCTGAGCCCTCCACACATCCCTAACTGCCAGGTTTAAAAATATGTTATTGTAAATTTTTGTTTCTAAGTTATCCTTTTTGGTCTTCCTTTGTGAGTCCCCGCACCTGAGTCTATCCATAGGGAACCGAGGAGACATATTAAAATCCCCAGCTAGAATCACATGTCCCTCTGCTACCTGAAGGATTTTCGCCTGGAGAGAGTCCCAGAATCGATTGTCAATTATATTGGGTGCGTATAAATTACAGATAGTATATATTGAGTTTAATATTTTAATTTTTAATATTATATATCTACTTTCCGAGTCTATTATTGTTAACAGTTTATCATATACCAGTTTTTTCCCCAAGAGAATAGCTACACCTTTTTTCCTATTTAATGAGGGGGCGAATATAGCTTCTGCGACCCATGCTGATTTTAATTTTAATGATTCCTCAGTATTTAAATGCGTTTCCTGTAATAGTGCAATAGAGGTATTCAATCTCTGAAGATGTGATAGAATTGTCTTTCGTTTAATGGGCGATGTTATACCCCCTATATTCCAAGATGTAATTCTAAGCTTATTTTTCATAAGTTTTTACCTTAGACATATGTTGACGTTCTGGAGGGGAAGATAGAGATCCGGAGGCATGAGGGAGAGAGAAAGAGAGAGGGAAGGAGGAGAGAAAAAAAAAAAAAAAGGCGTTTTTTTTAGTTTTAAACCAAGACACAACAAGATAAACTTAAAAAACAAGTACACCACAATATAAAAAAATAAAATGCTATAATTATCCATTGTAGCCATGTTCTGCTAATTTTTTTTTTCCGCCTCTGCTGCTGTGTTATAAAAAAAGGTCTGACCTTGAAAAAACAATCTAAGTCTAGCAGGATATATAACTGTAGCCTGCCACCCAGCTTTTATAATTTTGCCACAGACCGGGGAGAGTTCCCTCCTCTTCCTGGAGGTCTCAATTGAGAAGTCCTGGAATAGGAGAATTTTATTGCCTTCATATAGAATGGGTTGGTTTTTGCGATAATATTGTAGGAATAACATTTTATCCTGAAAATTCAGGAATTTAGCTATAATTGGTCTTGAAGTAGTTAGGTTAGCGTCACTCTCTGCTCTCCCCAGTCTGTGGACTCTTTCAACTAGGGCAGGTGACTGAGTTTCTGGCATTTTTAACAGTGAGGGTAGGGTATGAGTCATGACCTTCATAAGGTCTTCTTGTTTATGGGAGTCTGGGAATCCAATGATTCTCAGATTGTTCCTCCTTGACCTATTCTCTAGATCGTCTATTTTTGCCTGTAATTTAGAGATCTCGCTCTGGTTATTCTCTATTTGAGGTATATATATATATTTGTTGTGTCTTCTATCTCTGAGATACCTTCCTCCACTCCACAGTGTTTGTTATTTTATGTAACTTAGGGAGTGTTACGTGGCCGGACTGTTATCCGAAGGACATTTGTCCGGCTGACATTTGTGTGACAGATAATATTCCATCGGATAACAGTCCAGCCACGAGATATAGATAGATAGATAGATAGATAGATAAGGATAGATACAGATAGAAAGATAGATAGATTAGATAGATTAGATGGATATAACCACAGGAATGGACACAGTACTCACGCATTCAGTATGCACGTTAAAAGCACATCGTGGGGGGGGGGGCGGGTGAGACTCATGATTAAGTTCCCAGAGGTGGTTGTGGCTTCCGAGGCTCTTCTTAGAACAGAGAACTCAGTGACGTGCGGTGAAGTCAGGGGCTGGTGAGGCACTCCCTATGATATGAGTAGTACATATATGAATTCAATAGATTAAATTAACAGGTTGCACAATGACGTTAGCATTCTTAACAACACATTCATACGGTTAAGAAACAAATTAAATTCTAAATTTATAGGCAAATGCAGGTCCACTATTTATACTCGTTCAACACAAATGAAAACATAGATATCAGCAATTAAAGGGACAGAGAATACAATTTTAAATAACTTTCCAATTTAGCTAATTTGCTTCACTCTCTTGGTATCCTTTGTTGAAAAATAAGCAGCACTGCACTACTGGGAACTAGCTGAATGTATTTGGAAGAGCCAGTAATGTGAGGTATATATGTGTGAAGCCACAATATGCAGCTGCTGAGTTTACCTAGGTATCCATTTAAACAAAGAATATAAAGAGAATTAAACAAATTAGTTAACAGAAGTAAAGTGGAAAGTTGTATAAAGCCACAAGACCTATCTGATTCATTAAAGCAAAAAAAATGTGTTTTATGTCACTTTAAGTACTCAATGCATAAAATATATATGCATATAGAAAAAATGTTTTCAAAGCATTTAGACAAGACGGTTATTTTGCTAGGAAGATTTGCATTGTTTTCTAGTGCAGAAACATACTCCATAAAAAGCATTTTAAGAATTTTTTATCTTATTTCCATTTTTGTAGTCAGTTAGGAACAAATATACCTGAGCTATTAGACTGATTAATTGATCACTACGCTAATACGCTGCATGTTGGTAGAAAGTAGGCAGTAGTACATTGTAGATTTAATTTGCACATTTAATGAAGCTTTATATAAAAGGGACAAAAGTAGCATTAGAAAATTATTTAATATATTGGAGGGAGCATTTTTTTATTGAACTCTCTTTTTCTTTTCCTGGCAAAGGGCTTAAACGTATAAATAAATTCAGCTCCAGAGCAATGCACTGCTGAGTTTAACATGGTTGGTGACTGGTGGTTATATGCACATATGCCACTCCTGGTTGACTTAGGACCAGTAGTGCACTGTCACTCTGGTGCTGACTTTAACTATGTGTTTTCAGAGGTTAAAAACATGGGAAAAGGCAAACAATACTTTTATATAGTTCTTATTGCAGATTTATGTCCATTTTAAATTATATGAAAGTGTTAAATATTTATTTAAAGGGACATTAAATACTAAATAAATTCTAGATAGAATGATTAGTCTGAATAATGTACTTTTTAAAGTTCCATTAGCTGTTTAAATAGTGACAAAACAAGTGTAAAGTTTTACGGCTAGATTTAGAGTTTGGCGGTAGCCGTCAAAACCAGCGTTAGAGGCTCCTAACGCTGGTTTTGTTCTACCGCAGGTATTTAGAGTCAGTCAGGAAAGGGTGTAATGCTCACTTTGCAGCCGCGACTTTTCCATACCGCAGATCCCCCTACGCCAATTGCGTATCCTATCTTTTCAATGGGATCTTTCTAATGCCACTATTTAGAGTCGTGGCTGAAGTGAGCGTTAGAAATCTAACGACAAAACTCCAGCCACAGAAAAAAGTCAGTAGTTAAGAGCTTTCTGGGCTAACGCCGGTTTAAAAAGCTCTTAACTACTGTGCTCTAAAGTACACTAACACCCATAAACTACCTATGTACCCCTAAACCGAGGCCCCCCCACATCGCCGCCACTCTATTAAAATTTTTTAACCCCTAATCTGCCGACCGCATACCGCTGCCACCTACTTTATCCCTATGTACCCCTAATCTGCTGCCCCTAATACCGCCGACCCCTATATTATATTTATTAACCCCTAATCTGCCGCCCCCGCTATCGCTGACACCTACATATTTTTTTTAACCCCTAATCTGCCGCTCTGTACAACGCCACAACCTACATTATACCTATGTACCCCTAATCTGCTGCCCCTAACACCGCCGACCCCTATATTATATTTATTAACCCCTAATCTGCCGCCCCCAACATCGCCTCCACCTACCTACAATTATTAACCCCTAATATGCCGACCGGACCACACCGCTACTATAATAAATGTATTAACCCCTAAAGCTAAGTCTAACCCTAACACTAACACCCCCCTAACTTAAATATAATTTAATTCTAATAAATACTTAAATAAATAAACTCTTATTAAATAAATTATTCCTATTTAAAGCTAAATACTTACTTACCTGTAAAATAAACCCTAATATAGCTACAATATAAATTATAATTATATTGTAGCTATTTTAGGATTAATATTTATTTTACAGGCAACTTTGTAATTATTTTAACCAGGTACAATAGCTATTAAATAGTTAATAACTATTTAATAGTTACCTACTTAAAATAATTACAAAATTACCTGTAAAATAAATCCTAACCTAAGTTACAATTAAACCTAACACTACACTATCAATAAATAAATTAAATACCTACAATTATCTACAATTAAACCTAACACTACACTATCAATAAATAAATTAAATAAAATACCTATAAATAAATACAATTAAATAAACTAATTAAAGTACAAAAAATAAAAAAGCTAAGTTACAAAAAATAAAAAAAATAATTACAAACATAATAAAAATATTACAACAATTTTAAGCTAATTACACCTACTCTAAGCCCCCTAATAAAATAACAAAGCCCCCCAAAATAAAAAAATGCCCTACCCTATTCTAAAATTAAAATAGAAAAGCTCTTTTACCTTACCAGCCCTTAAAAGGGCCCTTTGCGGGGCATGCCCCAAAGAATTCAGCTCTTTTGCCTGTAAAAAAAAAACATACAATACCCCCCCACCAACATTACAACCCACCACCCACATACCCCTAATCTAACCCAAACCCCCCTTAAATAAACCTAACACTAAGCCCCTGAAGATCTTCCTACCTTGTCTTCACCATGCCAGGTATCACCGATCGCTCCAGGATCCGAAATCTTCATACAAGCCCAAGTGGGGGCTCGAGATCCATCATCCGGCTGAAGTCTTCTATCAAGCGATGGCTGAAGAGGTCCAGAAGAAAGTCTTCCTCCTATCCGGGCAGAAGAGTAGATCCGGACCGGCAACCATCTTCTTCAAAGCGGTCACAAGCGGCTCCATGTTGAAGACCTCCAGCGCAGATCTATCCTCTTCTTGCGACGTCCTAAGTCCGAATGAAGGTTCCTTTAAATGACATCATCCAAGATGGCATCCCTCGAATTCCAATTGGCTGATAGGATTCTATCAGCCAATCGGAATTAAGGTAGGGAAAATCTGATTGGCTGATTGAATCAGCCAATCAGATTGAGCTCACATTCTATTGGCTGTTCCTATCAGCCAATAGAATGTGAGCTCAATCTGATTGGCTGATTGGATCAGCCAATCAGATTGAACTTGAATCTGATTGGCTGATTCCATCAGCCAATCAGAATTTTCCTACCTTAATTCCGATTGGCTGATAGAATCCTATCAGCCAATTGGAATTCGAAGGATGCCATCTTGGATGATGTCATTTAAAGGAACCTTCATTCGGACTTAGGAACGTCGCAAGAAGAGGATGGATCCGCGCCGGAGGTCTTCAACATGGAGCCGCTTGTGACCGCTTTGACGAAGATGGTTGCCGGTCCGGATCTACTCTTCTGCCCGGATAGCATGAAGACTTTGGAGCCTCTTCTGGACCTCTTCAGCCATCACTTGATAGAAGACTTCAGCCGGATGATGGATCGCCAGCCCCCGCTTGGGCTTGGATGAAGACTTCGGAGCCTGGAGCGATCGGTGATACCTGGCATGGTGAAGACAAGGTAGGAAGATCTTCAGGGGCTTAGTGTTAGGTTTATTTAAGGGGGGTTTGGGTTAGATTAGGGGTATGTGGGTGGTGAGTTGTAACGTTGCGGGGGTATTGTATGGTTTTTTTTACAGGCAAAAGAGCTGAATTCTTTGGGGCATGCCCCGCAAAGGGCCCTTTTCAGGGCTGGTAAGGTAAAAGAGCTTTTCTATTTTAATTTTAGAATAGGGTAGGGCATTTTTTTATTTTGGGGGTCTTTGTTATTTTATTAGGGGGCTTAGAGTAGGTGTAATTAGTTTAAAATTGTTGTAATATTTTTTTAATGTTTGTAAATATTTTATTATTTTTTGTAACTTAGTTCTTTTTTATTTTTTGTACTTTAGTTTAGTTTATTTCATTGTATTTATTTGTAGGTATTGTATTTAATTAATGTATTGATAGTGTAGTGTTAGGTTTAATTGTAGGTAATTGTAGGTATTTTATTTAATTTATTTATTGATAGTGTAGTGTTAGGTTTAATTTTATCTTAAGTTAGGATTTATTTTACAGGTAATTTTGTAATTATTTTAACTAGGTAGCTATTAAATAGTTAATAACTATTTAATAGCTATTGTACCTGGTTAAAATAATTACAAAGTTGCCTGTAAAATAAATATTAATCCTAAAATAGCTACAATATAATTATAATTTATATTGTAGCTATATTAGGGTTTATTTTACAGGTAAGTATTTAGCTTTAAATAGGAATACATTATTTAATAAGAGTCCATCTATTTTGTTAGATTTAAATTATATTTAAGATAGGGGGGTGTTAGTGTTAGACTTAGCTTTAGAGGTTAATACATTTATTATAGTAGCGGTGTGGTCCGGTCGGCAGATTAGGGGTTAATAATTGTAGGTAGGTGGAGGCAACGTTGGGGGCGGCAGATTAGGGGTTAATAAATATAATATAGGGGTCGGCGGTGTTAGGGGCAGCAGATTAGGGGTACATAGGTATAATGTAGGTTGCGGCGGTGTACGGAGCGGCAGATTAGGGGTTAAAAATAATATGCAGGTGTCAGCGATAGCGGGGGCAGCAGATTAGGGGTTAATAAGTGTAAGGTTAGGGGTGTTTAGACTCGGGGTACATGTTAGGGTGTTAGGTGCTGACTTAGGAAGTGTTTCCCCATAGGAAACAATGGGGCTGCGTTAGGAGCTGAACGCTGCTTTTTTGCAGGTGTTAGGTTTTTTTTCAGCACAAACTGCCCCATTGTTTCCTATGGGGGAATCGTGCACAAGCACGTTTTTGAAGCTGGACCCGTCGGTAAGCACCGCTGGTATCTAGAGTTGCAGTGGTAATAAATTATGCTCTACGCTCCCTTTTTGGAGCCTAACACACTGAAAACCCAGCCCTTCTGTGAACTCTAAATACCAGCGGTATTTAAAAGGTGCGGTAAAAAAAAAGCCAGCGTTAGCTACGCGGGTCATTACCGACAAAACTCTAAATCTAGCCGTTAGTGTCTATAAAACAATGGGAGCTGCCATGTTGTAACTTAGGTTACCTTCTCTGCTGTGGCAAATTAGATACAGTTATAAATAGGTCACTAGAGTGTGCAGCCAATGGCTGTGAGGAATATAACAGTGTTCTGCACTTCAATTTCTAATAGGAACTGAAAAACTCGCAATTTCAAAATAGAATTACAGGAAAAGGGGAGAAAATAAATAATGAAAAAATACAGCATTTTATATATATATATATATATATATTTCATCACCTCCCCAAGGTCCACAAGTCCTTGGAGGAGGTGAAAGGGCGCCCGATCGTTTCGGGAATAGGATCCCTTTTTGAAAATCTATCTAATTGGCTGGAATCTCTACTACAACCCCTGGTATATGGATTGCCATCATATCTAAGAGATACCAAACATCTTTTGAGATTGATGCAAGACCATACCTGGAATGATGAAATGGGCTGGCTAACAGTTGATGTGGTTGGGCTATATTCGGCCATCCCACACGATAAAGGGATAGCAGCCACAAGATATATGCTGGACAAGTTCAGCGCTTACAATGCTGATCTAAAGGAATACATAGTGAGAGTGTTAGATTTTTTTATTAACACACAACTATTTTGAATTTTTAGGGAGTTTTTATCTCCAACTACGAGGGACCGCTATGGGTGAGAAATTCGCACCAGCCTATGCCAACATCTTCATGGGCTGATGGGAGTTGACGCACCTATATTCTGATCAGAATCCCTATCATCCATTACTAGCTATAAACACTATATTGATGAACTTCTAATTGTGTGGTCTGGCTCACATGAGGACAGAGAGCACTTCTGTGAGTATCTCAACAATAATGTGGTGGGCTTAAGTTTTACCACCAGTTTTGACAAAATTCAGACCCCATACTTAGATGTCATCTTGATAGGAATACCCTCGGAGAATAGAGTAAGTACCTCACTATACAGGGAGTGCAGAATTATTAGGCAAATGAGTATTTTGACCACATCATCCTCTTTATGCATGTTGTCTTACTCCAAGCTGTATAGGCTTGACAGCCTACTACCAATTAAGCATATTAGGTGATGTGCATCTCTGTAATGAGAAGGGGTGTGGTCTAATGACATCAACACCCTATATCAGCTGTGCATAATTATTAGGCAACTTCCTTTCCTTTGGCAAAAAGGGTCAAAAGAAGGACTTGACAGGCTCAGAAAAGTCAAAAATAGTGAGATATCTTGCAGAGGGATGCAGCACTCTTAAAATTGCAAAGCTTCTTAAGCGTGATCATCGAACAATCAAGCGTTTCATTCAAAATAGTCAACAGGGTCACAAGAAGCGTGTGGAAAAACCAAGGTGCAAAATAACTGCCCATGAACTGAGAAAAGTCAAGCGTGCAGCTGCCAAGATGCCACTTGCCACCAGTTTGGCCATATTTCAGAGCTGCAACATCACTGGAGTGCCCAAAAGCACAAGGTGTGCAATACTCAGAGACATGGCCAAGATAAGAAAGGCTGAAAGACGACCACCACTGAACAAGACACACAAGCTGAAACGTCAAGACTGGGCCAAGAAATATCTCAAGACTGATTTTTCTAAGGTTTTATGGACTGATGAAATGAGAGTGAGTCTTGATGGGCCAGATGGATGGGCCCGTGGCTGGATTGGTAAAGGGCAGAGAGCTCCAGTCCGACTCAGATGCCAGCAAGGTGGAGGTGGAGTACTGGTTTGGGCTGGTATCATCAAAGACGAGCTTGTGGGGCCTTTTCGGGTTGAGGATGGAGTCAAGCTCAACTCCCAGTCCTACTGCAAGTTTCTGGAAGACACCTTCTTCAAGCAGTGGTAGAGGAAGAAGTCTGCATCCTTCAAGAAAAACATGATTTTCATGCAGGACAATGCTCCATCACACGCGTCCAAGTACTCCACAGCGTGGCTGGCAAGAAAGGGTATAAAAGAAGAAAATCTAATGACATGGCCTCCTTGTTCACCTGATCTGAACCCCATTGAGAACCTGTGGTCCATCATCAAATGTGAGATTTACAAGGAGGGAAAACAGTACACCTCTCTGAACAGTGTCTGGGAGGCTGTGGTTGCTGCTGCACGCAATGTTGATTGTGAACAGATCAAAACACTGACAGAATCCATGGATGGCAGGCTTTTGAGTGTCCTTGCAAAGAAAGGTGGCTATATTGGTCACTGATTTGTTTTTGTTTTGTTTTTGAATGTCAGAAACGTATATTTGTGAATGTTGAGATGTTATATTGGTTTCACTGGTAAAAATAAATAATTGAAATGGGTATATATTTGTTTTTTGTTCAGTTGCCTAATAATTATGCACAGTAATAGTCACCTGCACACACAGATATCCCCATAAAATAGCTATAACTAAAAACAAACTAAAAACTACTTCCAAAACTATTCAGCTTTGATATTAATGAGTTTTTTGGGTTCATTGAGAACATGGTTGTTGTTCAATAATAAAATTAATCCTCAAAAATACAACTTGCCTAATAATTCTGCACTCCCTGTACATCAAGCCAATTACATCCAATACTTTCCTTCACGCTAGGAGTTGCCACCCCAAGCACACAAGCTATGGGATTGCAAAGGGCCAGTTTTTAAGGTTACGACGTAACTGTTCCGAGCATGACAGTTTCTTTCTTGAGAGTCAATCCCTCACACAAAAATTTATTGAGAGAGGTTATAATAAAATGACCATACTCAGAGATTTCAATGAAGTCTTACAACAAGATAGGTCCACCCTACTTGAGGAAAAACCTAAACACAAGCCATCTAGGAATAAGCCTACATTTGTGACTACTTACAGCTCACAATATTATGAGGTCTGCAGAATACTACGGAAAAACCTTCCAATCCTGCTAGCTGATGATATTTTGAAAGATGAAATTAAGGAGGGTTGCTTTTGTGTTCCCAAACGTAATACAACAATTGGGAACCAAGTATCCCCTTCCTTACTAAAAAAAGCCAAAAGCAAAAAGCAGCTGGCTAACCCAAAAAGGGCATTACAAGTGCGTTAATAGTACAGGGAGTGCAGAATTATTAGGCAAATGAGTATTTTTACCACATCATCCTCTTTATGCATGTTGTCTTACTCCAAGCTGTATAGACTCGAAAGCCTACTAACAATTAAGCATATTAGGTGATGTGCATCTCTGTAATGAGAAGGGGTGTGGTCTAATGACATCAACACCCTATATCAGGTGTGCATAATTATTAGGCAACTTCCTTTCCTTTGGCAAAATGGGTCAAAAGAAGGACTTGACAGGCTCAGAAAAGTCAAAAATAGTGAGATATCTTGCAGAGGGATGCAGCACTCTTAAAATTGCAAAGCTTCTTAAGCGTGATCATTGAACTATCAAGCGTTCCATTCAAAATAGTCAACAGGGTCGCAAGAAGCGTGTGGAAAAACCAAGGCGCAAAATAACTGCCCATGAACTGAGAAAAGTCAAGCGTGCAGCTGCCAAGATGCCACTTGCCACCAGTTTGGCCATATTTCAGAGCTGCAACATCACTGGAGTGCCCAAAAGCACAAGGTGTGCAATACTCAGAGACATGGCCAAGGTAAGAAAGGCTGAAAGACGACCACCACTGAACAAGACACACAAGCTGAAACGTCAAGACTGGGCCAAGAAATATCTCAAGACTGATTTTTCTAAGGTTTTATGGACTGATGAAATGAGAGTGAGTCTTGATGGGCCAGATGGATGGGCCCGTGGCTGGATTGGTAAAGGGCAGAGAGCTCCAGTCCGACTCAGACGCCAGCAAGGTGGAGGTGGAGTACTGGTTTGGGCTGGTATCATCAAAGACGAGCTTGTGGGGCCTTTTCGGGTTGAGGATGGAGTCAAGCTCAACTCCCAGTCCTACTGCCAGTTTCTGGAAGACACCTTCTTCAAGCAGTGGTAGAGGAAGAAGTCTGCATCCTTCAAGAAAAACATGATTTTCATGCAGGACAATGCTCCATCACACGCGTCCAAGTACTCCACAGCGTGGCTGGCAAGAAAGGGTATAAAAGAAGAAAATCTAATGACATGGCCTCCTTGTTCACCTGATCTGAACCCCATTGAGAACCTGTGGTCCATCATCAAATGTGAGATTTACAAGGAGGGAAAACAGTACACCTCTCTGAACAGTGTCTGGGAGGCTGTGGTTGCTGCTGCACGCAATGTTGATGGTGAACAGATCAAAACACTGACAGAATCCATGGATGGCAGGCTTTTGAGTGTCCTTGCAAAGAAAGGTGGCTATATTGGTCACTGATTTGTTTTTGTTTTGTTTTTGAATGTCAGAAACGTATATTTGTGAATGTTGAGATGTTATATTGGTTTCACTGGTAAAAATAAATAATTGAAATGGGTATATATTTGTTTTTTGTTCAGTTGCCTAATAATTATGCACAGTAATAGTCATCTGCACACACAGATATCCCCCTAAAATAGCTATAACTAAAAACAAACTAAAAACTACTTCCAAAACTATTCAGCTTTGATATTAATGAGTTTTTTCGGTTCATTGAGAACATGGTTGTTGTTCAATAATAAAATTAATCCTCAAAAATACAACTTGCCTAATAATTCTGCACTCCCTGTATGTGTAAAGCCTGTTGGTATGTTAGTGTTAATAGGACGTTCCAATCTACAGTTACTCAAAGGGTATATTCACACTCCTATTGTACTAATTGTAGATCTACCTTTATCATCTATATGGTCACATGTTTGGCATGTGAAAAACAGTATGTGGGTTGTACCTCCCGAGAGGCAAGAGAGAGTATACAAGCCCACCTCAATGATATTGAGCAGGGTATCCTACCCACAGGAGCGGCCAAACACTTCGTTGAAGTGCATCATAGAGATGTCAGAAATTTCTCATGGTCAGTTATAGACCATATTCCAAAGAGACCACGGGGAGTTGATAGATTGGATCTTCACATTGGGGACCAGGCAACCCCTAGGTCTAAATATAGAAACTGACCTTATCAACCATTGGTAATCTAGATTAGTCCGTTATTTTGGTACCAACCCTACTTCGTTTCCCATATCTAAAATTTCAAATTTAATTATCTTCCTTACTCATGTTTGAATAATCCAAGACCTGCAATGATTATTAGATAATCTAGTGGAGGTCAAGTTGATTAATCATACTATGGGGGGTTCAGAGCAGCAATGGGTTGTTCACCCAGATAATAATGAATGTATCGAGTATAGTTTTTGAACTTAACAAGTTACTACAATATTGAGGTTTCACATAATTGTTCTAATCCTAACTTAATTCCAATATAGGAACTTATGCTCCCTTTAGGTAATTTAGTACTAAAATATACTCCACATAGGAACAGAATAGAAGTACTACAAAGCAAACTCCATGTTCATAGAACATGGAATTCCAATACTCAAGCTATTCAAAAGTACTGTGCATGCATCTACGTTTATGCCTTTACCGTGGTTAGCTTATAATTACACTTGTGTTATATATACAGGTGTATTCCTATATTTGATAAGTTAGGCATTATGGGCACTTATATATATATATATATATATATATATATATATATATATATATATATATATCTTAGTTCAGTGCCGATTTAAATAAATAAATAATTTTGTGTCTTACCCCATACGCAATAAAACTTTTACTGCTATTACATTTAAAGATGGGTTAATCATAGCATATAGACATTAATATTATCAATGTTATTCCTCCATTGCCTATCATTCTATATGTTCCTTTTCCTTGAGCAACCATACAGCAGTATATATGTGTGCTTAACAAGTACAAATATATACTGTAATAAAGCTTGTATCCCCTAGTACTTCCCCTATAGGTGTGTACACCTGTTAGCTGAATTGGGCCCCAGAACATCCAATAACAATTTAGGCAAGCCTATATAAATTTGCATATGAGAAATGGGCATTATGCAGTCAATGAGTAAGGCTCCATAGGAGCTGAAACACGTCAGACAAGCCCATCTTTTGTGCTCCTAACAGCCCTTACTATTTGGCCATGTTACTGTTTTGCCTGCAATTAGTTTTCTAACACATGATTTTGCAGAACTGCTGTTTCTTTTTACGCTATTCGCTTGCAAATAAAGAACCTTGTTTTGAGAAGCTGGTGCGGAATTTCTTCTGTTTTATATATATATATATATATATATATATATATATATATATATATATATATATAGTCCCTTCCAGTGTACAGTGTTACCCTCCTGTGGTCATCTGCCTGGGTGCAAACATGCAATAAATATTCCTGAAAAAACGGTCGCACACTCAGGTCTTTTGGTGAAACAAGTAAATACTCTTTTAATGAAACGTTTTTGGGGAAATCTTCCCCATCATCAGCATAAACATGAACTGCATCAAACAAACTTATATACAAACTGCAAATATTCAAAATAATTTCAAATACCTGTGTATCAAGTGTCCTCTCAGTGTAGTGGCGCCAAACAGTGTGTGTGTGAAACGCAATTTTGCGTTCCACTGTGTAAACCGGAAGTGCTCTTTCCGGTATTATCAATATGCAAAAAAACTTTTTTAACAAAATAAACTTACGATCATTATATATCTTTAACTAGACTTGTCAAAGTAGCAAAGTGTACAACAATTGTTTGTTATATATTACATGTGTTAACTACGTGTCACACTTTATGTGGATTATTCTTATTACGTGTATCATTCTTGCATATGGGATCTTCCCCATTTAAAAATCTTATATGTGCTCATATGTGGTATCGTTTTTACCCATTGTGTTCATTTTGGTTTCTCCCTGCTAGTTATTCAATGTGTGTCACTCTCGATCACCTGCATTGGGACACGCTGTCAAAGCCCGGTTGGCATAGAAACCATTTGTTATCCCGGATCTACTTAGGCGGATGGATCTATTTGTCGCCCTTTATTTTATATGTCCTTGCTGAATCATATGGATAACAATGTTTAACTTAGTACCATGTAATTGATGGGCTATTTGCTCGGTTTTAGTGATCCTCTATGTGTCTCACCTACATGTCCTAGAGCGCACTTGTTAATGTTATGTACGGGGGTTGGAGAGTGTTCTCTAACTAAGGTTATGTAACCTATCTATGTATTATCCCTGTTATAGTAAGGGTTCTTCAAAGATATCCATATGGGCTATGTGCTTAATGCACATAAATAAAACTCAAAATTAAAAATAGAAGCTAGTAATAAAATATATAACATAAAAAAATAAAGGCAACTCTAATAATGTTACTACTATATACACTTAGCGTTAGTTGTATGTAATTGGTTTTGAACTTGTTCTAAGTTGCATCTATCCCTCTTATGTCCCCATGCCCCTTATTCACCATATATTAATTATACATTTCTTAATATACATTTAGGCAAACTGTTATTTCCATATTAATCCATATGGTTACATTGTGGCACATTGCTATATAATAACTTTCCTCCGATTTTCAGTTATTAATTTTAGTATTATATGATAGTCCCAGTTTGGTGACCTTATGTGATGTAATTGCACAACCTGACTTGGGGTAGGGTATCCTCCACTCGGGGGTTACCGCCATCCCCCAACTATTGTCTGTCCATGGTTCACTATTCTGTAGCTCTGCAATACTCCCGCTGGTTAATTTCCTGTATCCTATATGTTGCAATCATCATCTTGACTTGATGTAGGTGGATGGTGTCATTGGAATTGCTGTATGATTTAAGGCAGCTCAGTATTTTAAGTCTGCATGAGTTCTGGTGGGCAATTGGCAATGAAGGACCGAGTACTGTTAATTTGAAGGGGATCATCTCCATGCCCCCCCCCCAAAACAGTGCACCCTGCTCTGAATAGTCTACCCCTCAAGGGGCCTGACCTCCAGTGCATCGCCCCATACTACTCAAGGTCTGTGTGCCGTGCCCCAGTATGTATCTCTACTTAAATGAGTGCCTTAAAATCTGGAGGGGAGTTTAGTCCTCCTGGGGCTATAGTGCCCAATCTATACATCCACTCCGCCTCTCTTCTTAACAGGGCCTTGTTCCTATCTCCTCCCCTGTCCAGGGGGGGGGGGGGGTGGTTTATCAGTATGTATCTGATGGTGGACACTTGATGTCCCATTCTTGCACAGTGTCTGGCCACTGGTTGGTCCGAATCTCCTTGGTCTAACGCCAGCCTTATGGCCCGTCTGTGGTTAGCCATCCTTTTACAGAGTGTTCCACTCGTCTTGCCCACATAGAACCGGGCACATGGGCAAAATAACAGGTATACTACAAATGTAGTGTTGCAGGATATTGAGTGTTTGATCTTAAACACTTTATTTGTATGTGGGTGGTGAAAATTCTTAGTTGCCATGAGGCCATTGCATGTTGTGCACCCTAGGCATCGATATGAGCCTTTGATGTTTATGTGGGTTGTGTCCATATAGCTTGATTTGGGGTCTGTGCGTACCAAACTGTCCTTAAGGTTGGTCCCCCTCCGGTATGCTATCATCGGTGTCAGGTTGTGCGTGAAGGTCAGTTTAGGATCAGACTGTACTATTGGCCAATGCTCTCTTAGTATTTTTCCAGCCTGTTTAGTATCCAGTGAGAACGTCGTTGCCATTATCAGTTTATTGGGTTTCTCTGTCAGATTGTCCTTATATATCAGACTGTCCTGGGTATATGGAAGGACTTCTTTTTGGGTACTGTCAACTATCTGTGGCTTGTATCCCCGCTGTAAGAATTTGTCCCTCATGAGTTGCAACTGTGAGACCCCTGTAGCAATGTTGGAATTGTTGCGTACGACCTAAGTCATCTGGGACTTGACTATACCTTTTAGTAGGGCTGGAGGGTGACAGCTGGTGGCATTTAAAATAGAGTTTATATCAGTGGGCTTGCTGTAGAGTGTGGTTCCTAAGACATTACCTTCTATGTAGATATTAAGATCTAAGAATTGTATCTCTTTATGATGGTGTGTCATCTTGAACCTCACTGGTGTAGGGGTATTATTCCAATCCCTGAACCAGTCTAACAGTGCCTCTTGTCCCCCTCGCCACACCATGAACACATCGTCGATGTATCTTACATAGAAAACGACCGGCGATGTGTCTGTGCTCCACAAGAATTGGTTTTCGAACTGAGACATATAAATGTTGGCATACGATGGGGCCATGTTCTACCCCATCGCCGTGCCAGTAAGTTGCAGATAAAAGGATGTCTCAAAGCGGAAATAGTTCCTGGTGAGGCAGTATTCCATTAATGTTAAGAAGAAATCAATGGGGGGTCCCTCATACTGTGTACTCTGTATGAAGTGTTGTTTAGTTGCCATTAGCAAAGAGATCAAACTACAAAAGGATTAAATACATAAGGATATTTGAGTTATTTCAGAAAGGTGGTAGACCTGAACTGTGAATTAGTTTCACTACAGAAATTGAATAGTTAAAGGTTTGAGTTAATTTACATTCTTTTGTATTCTGGTTTTTAGTATTGCAATTAGATAACAATTAGATTGTTTGCATAGGTGAGCAATTAGGAGGGACCCCACCCTATCTTTCTGAGGGTATTTAAAGAGATCTGTTTAGCTCTGCTAAACATTTAGCTCTGCTTCTTAGCAAAGAGATCAAACTACAAAAGGATTAAATACATAAGGATATTTGAGTTATTTCAGAAAGGTGGTAGACCTGAACTGTGAATTAGTTTCACTACAGAAATTGAATAGTTAAAGGTGGTAGACCTGAACTGTGAATTAGTTTCACTACAGAAATTGAATAGTTAAAGGTTTGAGTTAATTTACATTCTTTTGTATTCTGGTTTTTAGTATTGCAATTAGATAACAATTAGATTGTTTGCATAGGTGAGCAATTAGGAGGGACCCCACCCTATCTTTCTGAGGGTATTTAAAGAGATCTGTTTAGCTCTGCTTCTTAGCAAAGAGATCAAACTACAAAAGGATTAAATACATAAGGATATTTGAGTTATTTCAGGAGTTATTCAGGGTTATTCAGGCTTATTCAGTAGAAAATAATACTTATATTTTTCTTATTGTTAAAGTGTTGCATAGTTTAAAATGTCTCAGATACAGTGCAATGGGTGTTTTGCACTTTTTAATCGTTCTACTTTTTGGAGATTTAGGGGCTGTCCTGTTTGTAAGCAGTTTTCCCTGTTAAGGGAGGAAATAGCTAAACTTCAAGCTAAGGTAAGTAACATACCTGTTACCTCTACAAAGCTGCCTCAGAAAGAAGCCCCTCTACCCCAGAGATCAGCAAGGAGAGGCAGATGGATCACTGTAGGCTCTGGAAGAATTAGAACAGTAGACCAGAAGCATTGCCCACAACCTCTGCCATTGCAAAACTCCTATGCTGCTCTTGCCGAATACACTTGTGATGAGGAGATTGCTGTTTCTGAGCCCTCTGAAGCTGTAACAGGTAATTTAAATCTATTGGCACCTGATTCTCCAGGTAACATAACACAGGAAAGAACTGCAGATGTGTTTTTGAGAAAAAGACTGTTAGTGGGTGACTCTATTTTGAGGAATGTGTATTTAGGTGAAAGTAAAGGAGAAACAAGGGAGGTTAGATGTCTTCCAGGAGCTACTGCTCACAGGGATAGGAATCGTATTTTGAGAATTGTTAAGGCAGCAGGAAAGGGAAGTGAGCTGGATGTGATTGTTCATTTAGGAACAAATGATCTGGCTAGTAATCATGTTGCTGCTGTTCAGAAAGAGTTTTGTGACCTAGGTAATCATTTAGAGACTGTGGCATCAACTCTATCATTTTCTGCTATTTTACCTGTGTATGACCAGGAAGCAGGAAAGATGGAGCGGATAACAACATTTAATTCTTGGTTAGATAAGTGGTGCAGGGAACGAGGATTTGGTTTTATTGGCCATTATAGCTCTGTTTGGAAAGATACTAGGTTATTTAGGAGAGATGGCTTGCATTTGGATGCTAAAGGAACAGAGTATCTGGGAGAGGAGTTCAAATACTTTATTAGAAATCATTTAAACTAATAAAGGGGGGTAGCATTAATATATCCACCTGCCCCCCACAGCATGCCAAAACTGTTAGTCCAAGTAACAATTCTAGAAATTCTAGTAGAAAAATTCTTCGTGCCATGAGCACAAATGCTCGCAGCTTAGGAAATAAATTACCTGAACTCATTTCAATAATGACTAGGGACAACTTGGATTTAGTAGCTATAACAGAAACATGGTACAATGATTTGCATGACTGGGACATAGTCATACCTGGATACAGGTTATTTAAAAAGAACAGAGTAGGAAAGAAAGGTGGAGGAGTTGCTTTGTATGTAAATGAAAATATAAAGGTTACTGAAATTGTAGGAACAAATGATGAGGTGGAAAGTATTTGGGTGACTTTGGAAATTGGAGATAAAAATGTTTTTAGAATAGGGGTTGTATATAGGCCTCCATTGCAGGATGAAAAACTGGACAATCTGTTATTAGATGAAATAACCAAAATGACCATGAAGGGTAAGGTTATAGTACTGGGGGACTTTAATTTGCCAGATATAGACTGGAAGATTCCTTCTGCTAGATCGGCTAGAAGCAGGTATATTCTTGAATCTCTGCTAGGGGAATCACTTGAACAATTAGTCAAGGAACCAACTCGTAAGGAAGCTATATTAGATCTAATACTTACAAACAGTGATACAGTTTCAGATGTGTCTGTAGGTGAGAACTTAGGATCCAGTGATCATCAATCTGTTTGGTTTAGTATTCATGTTCAGGAACTGTACACCCAGACTAAAACAAAAGTTTTAGACTTTAGGACGGCAGATTTTTCATTAATGGGAGAATACCTAAAAAACTATTTAAAGGGGAAAAATCTTATTACAGGGGTTCAAGAACAGTGGGAATTTGTGAAAGGTGCCATTTTAGATGCAACCGCACACTGTATTAGACATGTCTGTAAAAGTAAAAGAAAGCGGAAACCAATTTGGTTTTCCAAAGAAGTAGCACATGCTGTAAAGACAAAAAAGATAGCTTATAAAAATTACAGACACACACAAGCAGATGATGATATGAAAATATGGAGACTCCAACAAAAAAAGACTAAGCAGTTAATTAGGAAGGTTAAAGCTGATGCAGAAGAGAAGATAGCACAGTCAGTAAAACATGGGGACAAAACATTCTTTAGATATATCAGTGAAAGAAGAAAAAATAAGGTAGGAATAGTAAAATTGAAATCAGTTGATGGTAGAATAATAGAAGGAGATAAGCAGATTGCAGACTGTCTCAATGATTACTTCTGTTCTGTTTTCACTAAAGATTGTGAAGATACAATGTCTACATTAAGGGATGCTATGCAAAATAGAAACAAGCTTAACAGTAATCTTTTTACAGAGGATGAGGTTTTGTTAGCATTATCAAAAATAAATGTTACAAAGGCAGTGGGTCCTGATAATATTCATCCAAGGGTTTTAAAAGAACTTCGTTCAGTGCTAACTGTCCCATTAACTGATCTGTTTAATCAGTCACTATTAACAGGAGCTGTCCCAGATGATTGGAGAATAGCAAATGTAATACCTCTTCATAAAAAGGGCAGTAGAGAAGAATCTGGCAACTACAGGCCAGTTAGTTTAACTTCAGTAGTAGGGAAATTAATGGAAAGCCTCTTAAAGGAAAGAATTATGACTTACATAAAGACAAACAATTTAGAGGACCAAAATCAGCATGGTTTTACTTCAGGGAGATCATGTCAGACTAATCTAATTGACTTCTTTGATTATGTAACAAAAGTATTAGACAAGGGAGGAGCAGTTGATGTAGCATATCTAGATTTCAGCAAAGCATTTGACACCGTCCCACACAATAAACTTATTCACAAACTATATCTCCTTGGTCTAGATTCAAAAATTGTGAACTGGGTGGAATGCTGGCTTAAGGACAGAAAACAAAGTGTCTTAGTAAATGGAGTTCATTCAGCAGAGGGGGCTGTTACTAGTGGTGTTCCTCAGGGGTCAGTTCTGGGGCCTGTTTTGTTTAACATATTTATCTGCGATATCAGCAAAGGGCTACAGGGGAAAGTATGTCTCTTTGCAGATGATACAAAAATTTGCAACAGAGTGGATGTTCCAGGGGGGGTAGACAAAATGAGAAGTGATATACAACAATTGGAGGATTGGACAAACGACTGGGATCTAAAGTTTAACACAGCAAAGTGTAAAATAATGCATTTAGGGAAGAAAAATCCAAATGTTAATTACAGACTCAATGACACTTTACTGACTGTTACAGACGAGGAACAGGACTTGGGAATTATTATTTCAGATGATTTAAAACTTAGTAAACAATGTAGTAAGGCAGCGAGTAAGGCTAGCAGAATGCTTGGATGTATTGGTAGAGGTATTTGCAGCAGAAATAGTAAGGTTCTTATGCCACTTTATAGATCATTAGTTAGGCCTCATCTTGAGTATTGTGTGCAGTTCTGGAGGCCATATCTTCAGAAGGATATTAACAAACTTGAATCTGTGCAAAGGAGGGCTACCAAAATGGTACATGGTCTAAAAAATAAAACTTACCAGGATAGGCTCAATGACCTAAATATGTATAGCTTAGAGGAGAGAAGGGAAAGAGGTGATATGATAGCAACTTTCAAGTACATTAAAGGGTTTAGTAAAACTGAGGCTGTGGGTATTTTACATAAAATGGAAAATTCAAGAACAAGGGGTCATGAGCTCAAGCTAAAGGGTAGTAGATTCAGGAGTAATTTGAGGAAGCACTTCTTTACAGAAAGAGTGATTGATTTATGGAATAAACTTCCTCAAGAGGTAGTAGCAACAAACACTGTGGGGGACTTTAAAAATGCATGGGACAAGCATAGGGCTATCCTACGAACTAGATAAGTTTATACTGTTAGGTAAGGTGGGGCAGACTTGCTGGGCCTATGGCTCTTATCTGCCGTCAATATCTATGTTTCTATGTTTCTATGTGGGATGATAGTGTAGAGACTGTTGACATCCAGGGTGACCAGGATGTCACCAGTCTCCACACGCACATCCCTCATCTTCCTGATTAAGTCATTGGTGTCTGAAATATATGATCTGACTGTCTTAACAATCGGTTGGAGGAAAATGTCTATTACTTGTGCCACTGGCTGGGTGAGTGACTGTACAGCTGAAACTATAGGCCTCCCTGGCGGGTGGTCTAGAGTTTTGTGTATTTTCGGGGTGGTGTATAGGATTGGGATTCTTGGATGTGTTGTGGTGCAGTACTCAAAGATTTGTTCCGTTAGGTGTCCTTGTTCAAATCCTAGTTTTAGTATACCATCCAGTTCCTTTTTGTATTTGACCGTGGGGTCACCTGATAGCTCTTTATAGGTGTTGTTATCAGTCAACTGCAAAAGTATGTCATCTCTGTAATCCTCATAGTCCATTAGGACTATTGCTCCGCCTTTGTCGGCGGGGCGGATGACCAACGCATGGTCATCTTGTAAGGTTTTAATATCAGCTCTTTCTATGTGTGTGAGATTGTATCTCCATTTTTTAGTCTTTCTGTGTGTTTCCATGTCTTGTGCTACTAGCCTCATAAAGGTCTTAGTGCTAGCACTGCTATTTGAAGGCTCAAACGTACTTGGTTTTTTACACTTATGTACAGGGATAGTATGTTCAGGACTTTTGGGAACATTCTGAAAATATTCTTTGATTTTCATTGTCCTGTTTAATTTGTGTAAGTCTAACTTAAGGTCCATTTCTGTAGTGTTGTGACTAGGTATAAAGGATAGACCTTTGTTTAACATAGAGCTTTCTGCTGCTGTAAGAACATGTTTACTGAGATTGACCACTATATCCTCCGTCTGTTGCGGCGTGTGGGTCTGTACCTGCCCCCTTGCCCTCCTGATGTGTGGTCTAAAGTTCCTCCCCCTCCTCTGCATGACCTCTTAGTAACCCCTAAAAAAATGATCTGGGGTAGATTGTCCCCTATGTGTATATGGGGGATGGTAGGGAGGTTGAGTCTGGTATGTATTTGGTGATGTAGGTGTGTGTCCTGTAATGCTAGTGTCTGTTTCTGATGACTCAGCACCACTAGTGTCAACTGTTGTAAATTGTACTCTTCTAGGTCGGTAATCAGGAAGATGAGGGATGTGCGTGTGGAGACTGGTGACATCCTGGTCACCCTGGATGTCAACAGTGTCTACACTATCATCCCACATGACACAGGACTCATGGCAACTAAACAACACCTCATACAGAGTACACAGTATGAGGGACCCCCCATTGATTTCTTCTTAACATTAATGGAATACTGCCTCACCAGGAACTATTTCCGCTTTGAGACATCCTTTTATCTGCAACTTACTGGCACGGCGATGGGGTTGAACATGGCCCCATCGTATGCCAACATTTATATGTCTCAGTTCGAAAACCAATTCTTGTGGAGCACAGACACATCGCCGGTCGTCTTCTATGTAAGATACATCGACAATGTGTTCATGGTGTGGCGAGGGGGACAAGAGGCACTGTTAGACTGGTTCAGGGATTGGAATAATACCCCTACACCAGTGAGGTTCAAGATGACACACCATCATAAAGAGATACAATTCTTAGATCTTAATATCTACATAGAAGGTAATGTCTTAGGAACCACACTCTACAGCAAGCCCACTGATAGAAACTCTATTTTAAATGCCACCAGCTGTCACCCTCCAGCCCTACATACAAATAAAGTGTTTAAGATCAAACACTCAATATCCTGCAACACTACATTTGTAGTATACCTGTTATTTTGCCCATGTGCCCGGTTCTATGTGGGCAAGACGAGCGGAACACTCCGCGAAAGGATGGCTAACCACAGACGGGCCATAAGGCTGGCGTTAGACCAAGGAGATTTGGACCAAACAGTGGCCAGACACTGTGCAAGAATGGGACATCAGGTGTCCACCATCAGATACATCCTGATAGACCACATCCCCCCCCCTGACAGGGGAGGAGATAGGAACAAGGCCCTGTTAAGAAGAGAGGCGGAGTGGATGTATAGATTGGGCACTATAGCCCCAGGAGGACTAAACTCCCCTCCAGATTTTAAGGCACTCATTTAAGTAGAGATACATACTGGGGCACGGCACACAGACCTTGAGTAGTATGGAGCGATGCACTGGAGGTCAGGCCCCTTGAGGTGTAGACTATTCAGAGCAGGGCGCACTATCTGTTTTGGGGGGGGACATGGAGATGATCCCCTCCAAATTAACAGTACTCGGTCCTTCATTGCCAATAGCCCACCAGAACTCATGCAGACTTAAAATACTGAGCTGACTTAAAATACTGAGCTGCCTTTAATCATACAGCAATTCCAATGGCACCATCCACCTACATCAAGTCAAGATGATTATTGCAACATATAGGATGCAGGAAATTAACCAGCGGGAGTATTGCAGAGCTACAGAATAGTGAACCATGGACAGACAATAGTTGGGGGATACCCTACCCCAAGTAAGGTTGTGCAAGTACATCACATAAGGTCACCAAACTGGGACTATCATATAATACTAAAATTAATAACTGAAAATCGGTTATATAGCAATGTGCCACAATGTAACCATATGGATTAATATGGAAATAACAGTTTGCCTAAATGTATATTAAGAAATTTATAATTAATATATGGTGAATAAGGGGCATGGGGACATAAGAGGGATAGATGCAACTTAGAACAAGTTCAAAACCAATTACATACAACTAACGCTAAGTGTATATAGTAGTAACATTATTAGAGTTGCCTTTATTTTTTTATGTTATATATTTTATTACTAGCTTCTATTTTTAATTTTGAGTTTTATTTATGTGCATTAAGCACATAGCCCATATGGATATCTTTGAAGAACCCTTACTATAACAGGGATAATACATAGATAGGTTACATAACCTTAGTTAGAGAACACTCTCCAACTCCCGTACATAACCTTAACAAGTGCGCTCTAGGACATGTAGGTGAGACACATAGAGGATCACTAAAACCGAGCAAATAGCCCATCAATTACATGGTACTAAGTTAAACATTGTTATCCATATGATTCTGCAAGGACATATAAAATAAAGGGCGACAAATAGATCCATCCGCCTAAGTAGATCCGGGATAACAAATGGTTTCTATGCCAACCGGGCTTTGACAGCGTGTCCCAATGCAGGTGATCGAGAGTGACACACATTGAATAACTAGCAGGGGGAACCCAAAATGAACACAATGGGTAAAAACGATACCACATATGAGCACATATAAGATTTTTAAATGGGGAAGATCCCATATGCAAGAATGATACACGTAATAAGAATAATCCACATAAAGTGTGACACATAGTTAACACATGTTATATATAACAAACAATTGTTGTACACTTTGCTACTTTGACAAGTCTAGTTAAAGATATATAATGATCGTAAGTTTATTTTGTTAAAAAAGTTTTTTTGCATATTGATAATACCGGAAAGAGCACTTCCGGTTTACACAGTGGAACGCAAAATTGCGTTCCACACACACACTGTTTGGCGCCACTAAACTGAGAGGACACTTGATACACAGGTATTTGAAATTATTTTGAATATTTGCAGTTTGTATATAAGTTTGTTTGATGCAGTTCATGTTTATGCTGATGATGGGGAAGATTTCCCAGAAAACGTTTCATTAAAAGAGTATTTACTTGTTTCACCAAAAGACCTGAGAGTGCGACCGTTTTTTCAGGAATATATATATATATACTCTATATACACACACACAATTTATTACCATCTCAAAGTACCATCTCAAAGTGTTTAATGTCCCTTTAAGCATAATGTACTTGAATGATACATATTTTCTTGTACTTACTGATTTTATCTACAAGTTTATAATAAAAAAAAAATATTCTGTTCAATGAGATCATTTGATGAAGAAATACTTCAGGTTTAAAAAGCAATCAGCTCAGTTGTGAGGAATAGAAATATGAGGACTTTCACTTGTATATATATATATATAAAAAAAAACTATTTACTATTCACTTTTGCTTCTATTGTGAGTGATAAAAGGAGAAATATCTTACTTATAATGCAGTAAATTACATTTTTCAGGCAATATGTTAAGTTTGAACTTGGCAGTTTGGCACATGATGTGATATATATTCTGCAATCTGCATAATTCCTAATTATAAAAGTTCCAAAATCTCTGCTTAAACAAATATTAATTAATAATTGGATTAAGACGGTTTAAGATATCTCTTCAAGGGACAATAAGCTATATTATATATATATATATATATATATATATATATATATATATATATATATATATATATAATTCTTGAAATATTTCAGATCCAGAGATCACCATTAAGAACATTTTCAAATGAGTAGTATTTACTTCATTATAAAAAATTCTTTGTAAAAAAAAAAAAAAATGTAAGTCTTTATTGTAAACTCTCTTTTTCCTTTCCTGGCAAAGGGCTTAAACGCATAAATAAATTCAGCTCCAGAGCAATGCACTGCTGAGTTGAACATGGGAGCTGCCATGTTGTAACTTAGGTTACCTTCTCTGCTGTGGCAAATTAGATACAGTCATAAATAGGTCACTAGAGTGTGCAGCCAATGGCTGTGAGGAATATAAAAGTGTTCTGCACTTCCATTTCTAACAGGAATTGAAAAACTCACAATTTCAAAATAGAATTACATTAAAAGGGGAGAAAATAAATAATGAAAGAATACTGCATTTATTTATATATATATATATATATATATATATATATATATATATATATATATATATATATATATATATATATAAATAAATAATGAAAGAATACTGCATTTATATATATATATATATATATATATATATACACATATACTGTATATACACACACACACACAATTTATTACCATCTCAAAGTGTTTAATGTCCCTTTAAGCATAATGTACTTGAATGATACATATTTTCTTGTACTTACTGATTTTACCTACAAGTTTATAATAAAAAAAAAAACTATTCTGTTCAATGAGATCATTTGATGAAGAAATACTTCAGGTTTAAAAAGCTATCAGCTCAGTTGTGAGTAATAGAAATATGAGGAATTCCACGGTTTAAGATATCTCTTCAAGGGACAATAAGCTATATTATATATATATATATAACTCTTGAAATATTTCAGATCCAGAGATCACCATTAAGAACATTTTCAAATGAGTAGTATTTACTTCATTATATAAAATTATTTGTAAAAAAAAAAAAAAAATGTAAGTCTGTATTGGAACAAGTTTACTTAGGGCTAGATTTATTAAAGCCCTACAGATGCAAGTTCTCACAAGAACTTGCTCGCCGTCATTTATCAACCGCCGCTTCCCTAACCTCTTTGCCACCTCTAAGGTGGCAAAATTCAATCTCCTCGGTCTAGTCAGACCAAGGAGATTGACAGCGCGTGCAATCCCGCCCCCTGCCCGCGGGTGCGGGATTGCACGCAAGCGCAAAATTGCGCTCGTGTGCAATGGCGAATACCTGCGGGTAATTTCGCCCCGCCACAGGTGAGCTGAGGCATAATGCGGCGCATATACGCCCCTGTCCGCCTCAGCTTTAATAAATCTAGCCCTAAGTGTGCTCTGCTCAACCACAACCATACCTTAAAAGGAAAAAGCTAAAACGAACCAGGCAGACAAGCCATAAATAACAAGGGAAACTGTGCAACATCGCATACAGGGAGATTTATCACCATTAGGATTAACCTACATCAAACACAAAGCAGGAGCTGAATGCTGTGGCCTAGCCAGTATACTAATAGATAGTTAAACATACAGGAATCGATCACACTGCTATAGGAAGCTTTAGATTTCTAGTTCCACTAGCTGTAACATATAAAACCTATCAAAAAAGAGTAAAAAATAGTCTATTATCCAGATCCACTATGTATAAAAAACACTTTATTAAGTTTCATATTAAAAAGGAGGAAAGGATTCCAAAAAAGTACAGAGCCAGCACAAAGTCTGACTGGTTTCGGTCAAAAGACCGTAATCATAGACATAGTTTAAAACAGCTGTTAGTACCTTAAAGGGAAGTGAAACAACATGATTGGTTAAAAACACCAAGTGGCTAAGTACTCAATGTATCAGATGAGGACATACAGACACAGGTTAACTGTTGATATACTGGAAGAGTAAACAAATACATAATGGGATACTTGGATTGCTAGTATAAATCAGTTGATTAACGCAACTAGTTATAGCATAACCTCTAAAGTCTCATACATGACACTGTAGAAAATCCTATATAACAATAATAAATAATAAATTAATAAGTTCTACTTACATAATAATAGAGGCAAATACAATGTTACCAACTGTATCTAATACCACTAAGTAAATAGTATGAATATAAGTGGACATCCATTAAAGGCATGTGCAGCCGATTTTGAGTAGAAATAGTTTAAACTAAGGTTTACTTCAAGTGATAAGTCACACTTGAGAGGTGGTTTTTACAAATACATTGCTAGAATTATACAAATATAAGGGTCTAGAGAACAGCAGTACATATAACCAGAAATATTAAATTAAGAAAGTTAGTTGCTAGTCCAAAATGCCCTATTTAACCAATTCTATCAGAGTATAAGCCTGACACTGATAATAAAAAACAGTAAAGATATATCAAAATGTGCACTATATGTGCATAACTGATTACTAAATGTATATAGAGCATGCTTGTTTCTGCAATATGAACATGGATAATCATGCTGTTAAGCCCCATAGCTAGTGTCATCTCCCATGAATCTTTAAATATATGGTGTAGTGGCACCCAAAATACAAAATAAGCTAACTCAGCACACATGGTTAAATGATATAAACAAATATAACCACAAATCAAAGTTGTTAGTTGGATGCAACCCAGACAGCCACCTAATTTAAAATACAAATCCACAGTGGAGATTGATGATAACAGCTCCTACTCATATGCTCAAGCTAGTTTCAGAATAATGAATCTTCAGATAACAACCAGATAAGGGGCACATGTTTACTACTGGTGTAGTTATCCAGTTTAAATGCTAGTACACAAGCCTCCATAATAAAAGACGATATATTTAAATAAGCTATGTGTACTTGATTTTGGGCATTACCAAATATTGTAACGTAACCAGATAGAGGTTTACCTATGCCAGTAGTTAATGATATCATGCTCTGAATTAAATCCCACTGGTATCAAACTCTTAAGTTTGAAGATTCAGTAGGTTTCCTGCCTACTAAGAGCCGAAAGTCTATCTCCGCCCCTTGGTTTTTTGGGGATTTGTTCTATTGCTTGCCATTTTAAGCTAGTCACATCCTACTTATGAATATCCAGAAAGTGCCTTGATAGTGCAGAGCATGGTTTATCTCCTGATATATAGTGATGTCCCGAACTGTTCACCCGCGAACGGTTCACAGCGAACATAGGTTGTTCGCGTTCGCGTTTTTGGGCGAACACATGGCGATGATCCGCCCCTATGTGTCATCATTGTGGAAACTTTGAACCTTTATGTCAGAGCCGCCTGACACATTAGAGACAATCAACATCAGACACTCCCTCACAGACACTCCCAGCTACTCGGAATCCGCCATTTTAGACTCATAAAGACCTTGCTTTTTTAATGAGAGGACATGTTGTGTTTTTGCTCCTGACATTAATAGGAAAAACATAGCTAGGCTAGTGTATTTACAGTCCAGAAGGACTCCACTCATCTCTGCTGCAAGCACAGCACCCCAAAAAGCCCTTTTTAGGGCTATATTTCGTGCCGTTTTTTTTTAATTTTTTTTATTAGCATTTGCCTGGCTTTCAGCTGTGTGTTTAAGGCTCACAGCATATGCTGTGATTACTGCCACCACTGATATCTCCCTAACAACATTAGTTTAAATTTAACTAACCCAAAAATATAATTATTTTTCTAGTGTAATTTTTTTTTCATTTTCTATTAGGCCAGTGTCACACAGCATATACTCTGGTTCATTGCTCTGTGCCAGCCAGCAGCCACCAGTGTTAATATCCGTTTATAACATTATTTTAAATTAAAAAAAAAAATAAAAAATATTTTGCTAGTGTAATCTAATTACATTTACTATCATGCCTGTGTCTGTCAGGCTCACTCAGCATTAATATACCTCTTTTTTTCAGTCTTTTGGTTAACTGGTCTATGCCAGGCAGCCACCCAGCACTCATATCTATTTTTCTTTCACCTTAATTTTAATATATATAAAAAAAAAAAACCTTTAAATTTGTTTGCTAGTGCAATGTAATATAATTTTCTATCTGGCCTGTGTGTTTTGCTGACATAGAGAGCCTACTGTGTTTACTTGCTGCCCTCCCTAGTCTATGAGCCACGACTCATATGTGTTTAACCTTTTTTTAATTTCCCCCCCCAAAAAATTATTTCAATCATTTTTCTAGTGTAATCTAATAGTATTTTCTATCAGGCGTGTATGTATCCGACATACAGAGCCTACTGTTTTTAATAGCTGCCCTTCCAAGGCTATCAGCCACGACTCATATGTATGTGCTTAACCTTTTTCTTAAAATTTCCAAAAAAAAGTCTTTAAATCATTATGCTAGTGTAATCTAATTGTATTTTCTATCAGGCCTGTGTCTAACTGTCTATCTGACTTACACAGCATACTGTTGTTATAATTGCTGCCCTACGTAGCAGCCAGCCAGTGCGACCACTCATAGAGTCATATGTGCATTGCACTTCTTAACATAATTTTAATATTAAAATCTAAAATTTTAAAATATTTTGCTAGTGTAATGTAACTTAATTTTCTACCAGTCCTGTGTTTTTGTAACTTACACAGCATACTGTGTTAAATTGTTGCCCTACCTACCATCCACAACTCATATCTGCCAGCCTGTCTGCCAGGCCCAAGTAGCCAATTAGTGGCACCAATCACAATTCTTGTAACAGTAATAAAAAAAAAATCATAATTTTTTGGACTGCAAATATTCAGTCTCCTAGTGCCATTGAATTTCATTTACCTCCTGCCTGCCACTGCCAGCCTTTTGTGCCAGGCCGTCTAGCCAACTATTTACACCAATCATAATTTTTGTCACAGTCAGACAGTATAGTTATTAATTTAAATAAAAATTTTTTTAGTGTTGACCTTAATCCTCAGTTTGCTCGTGCCTTTGAATTGCACTTTGCTACAGCCTTCCAAGCCTGTGTGCCAGGCCTACTTAAAAAATATTTACACCAATCATATTTGTTGTGACAGTTGTCTAACAATTAAAAATTAAAATTGTTGGTAAAAGTTGCTGTGATTTGAATCCTCAGTTTGCTGGTGCCATTGAATAGCACTTTCCTCCTGCCTTGCAGCCTGCTGTGAGCCAGGCCCCCACCTAGCCAATTGTTGTCAGCAATCATATTTCTGTTAACAGTACTGAAAAAATTGTCAATCATCACTGTTTAGACTGTCAGTAATCAGTCTCCTAGTTTCCTTGAATTGCATGTACCTCCTGCCTGCCATCCTTTTGTGCCAGGCCGTCTTGCCAACTATTTACACCAATCCTAATTTTTTGTCACAGTATAGTTACTAATTAAAATTAAGAAAATCTTGATTGTTGATGATTTTAATCCTCAGTTTGCTCATGCCTTTGAATTGCACTTTTCCACAGCCTTCCAAGCCTGTGTGCCAGGCCTACTTAAAAAATATTTACACCAATCATATTTGTTGTGACAGTATTCTAATAATTACAAATTAAATTTTTTGGTAATAGTTGCTGTGATTTGAATCCTCAGTTTGCTGGTGCCATTGAATAGCACTTTCCTCCTGCCTTGCAGCCTGCTGTGAGCCAGGCCCCCACCTAGCCAATTGTTGTCAGCAATCATATTTCTGTTAACAGTATTGAAAAAGTTGTCAATCATCACTGTTTAGACTGTCAGTAATCAGTCTCCTAGTGTCCTTGAATTGCATGTACCTCCCGCCTGCCATCCTTTTGTGCCAGGCCGTCTTGCCAACTATTTACACCAATCCTAATTTTTTGTCACAGTATAGTTACTAATTAAAATTAAAAAAACTTGATTGTTGATGATCTTAATCCTCAGTTTGCTCGTGCCTTTGAATTGCACTTTTCTACAGCCTTCCAAGCCTGTGTGCCAGGCCTACTTAAAAAAATTTACACCAATCATATTTGTTGTAACAGTATTCTAATAATTAAAAATTAAAATTTTTGGTAAAAGTTGCTGTGATTTGAATCCTCAGTTTGCTGGTGCCATTGAATAGCACTTTCCTCCTGCCTTGCAGCCTGCTGTGAGCCAGGCCCCCACCTAGCCAATTGTTGTCAGCAATCATATTTCTGTTAACAGTACTGAAAAAATTGTCAATCATCACTGTTTAGACTGTCAGTAATCAGTCTCCTAGTGTCCTTGAATTTCATGTACCTCCTGCCTGCCATCCTTTTGTGCCAGGCCGTCTTGCCAACTATTTACACCAATCCTAATTTTTTGTCACAGTATAGTTACTAATTAAAATTAAAAAAAATCTTGATTGTTGATCGTAATCCTCTTTTTGCTTGTGCCATTGAATTGCACTTTTCTACTGCCTGCCAGCCTGTGTGCCAGGCCCAACTATCCAATTAGTGCTAGCAATCATATTTCTTTTAACAGTATTGCAAAATTTGTCAATCAACACTTTTTTGACTGTCAATCTGCAGTCTACTAGTGCAGTTGAATTGCATTTTCCTCCTGCCTGCCTGCCTGTGTGCCAGTCCCAACTAGCCAATTAGTGCCACCACTCATATTTATTGTAACATGATTGGAATTTTTGTTAATCATAACTGTTTTGACTGTGATTCTTCAGTCTCCTAGTGCCATTGAATTGCAGTTTCCTTTCTCCCAGCGTGTGTGCCAGACAGGCCCATTTGCCAAATAGTGCCAAACAATCATATTTGTTGCCACAGTACTAGTAATATTTCAAAAAATTAACAATTTTTGATTTTTAAAACATCTGTCTTTTTTGTTGTTGTCAGTCTCACAGCGTATACTTTGCCCACTTTCACAGTGCCACCACTCAATTGGTGTAATAGTATTGTTAGTGTCCATTTAAAAAAAAATGACAGGCAGAGGCAGGCCACCCCGCAAGTTCCGTGGTCGTGGTGCTGTGATTCCTTTAGACCCTACAAATATGCACATTGTTCAGACGCCGGGTGCCAGGGGGAATGCAAAAACTTCTGAGGAGGACCTAGTTGAATGGCTAACACAGGAAACCCAATCTTCTTCAGCTTCCGCTGCTAGTCCTCCTAACCTTGACGCACCATCTAAGTCCAGCTGTGCTTTGGGCAGGTCTCAAGTGACCAGTGCCACTCCGCTGCCTGTCGCCACCACCAACACTAGCACCACAGCCGCTACACTTGATCTGTCACAGGAGTTATTGACACATCATTTGGAAGAAATGAGTGATGCACAACTATCATTGACAGAGGATGTAGATAATAGTGATCAGTCTCAGTCAGGCAGCATTACCGACATGGAGGTACGGTGTGATGATGATGATGATGTTGTACCCGCTGCTGCTTCCTTTCTTGATGTTTCAGATACAAGTGAAGCGGTTGATGATGATGTGTCAGTGGATGTCACGTGGGTGCCTGCTAGAAGAGAAGAAGAAGAGGGGGAAAGTTCAGATGGGGAGACAGAGAGGAGGAGGAGGAGACGATTTGGAAGCACGGGGAGGTCGTCTCAAGGAGCTAGTGGCACAGTCATACAGCATGCATCGTCACCAGGGGTCAGCCAGACAGCACGCCGATGCCCATCAACACATGCTGTTGCCACCACCAGAATGCCGTCATAGCAGAGCTCAGCAGTGTGGCATTTTTTTTGTGTGTCTGCCTCTGACAACAGCGATGCCATTTGCAACCTGTGCCAAAAAAACTGAGTCATGGGAAGTCCAACAGCCACCTAGGTACAACTGCTTTGCGAAGGCACATGGTCTCCCATCACAAAGGCCAATGGGAAGAACACATGAGTAGAAGCAGCACACAAAGTGAAAGCCGCCCACCTCCTCCTGCTCCAGCATCTTCAGCCACGTCAACCAGTGCTGTCCTCCTTGCACCCTCTCAACCATCCTCCACTCAGTCTCTCTTACGTAGCAGTTCCTGGTCATCTGCCCACAGTCAGGTGTCTGTCAAGGACATGTTTGAGCGTAAGAAGCCAATTTCTCAAAGTCACCCCCTTGCCCGGCGTCAGACAGCTGGCTTGTCTGATCTCTTAGCCCGCCAGCTTTTACCATACAAGCTGGTGGAGTCTGATGCTTTCAAAAAATTTGTATCTATTTGGACACCGCAGTGGAAGGTACCTGGCAGAAATTTCTTTTCACAAAAGGCAATCGCAAACCTGTATTCTGTTGTGAGAAAGGAAGTTATGGCATGTCTTGCACACAGCGTTGGGGCAAGGGTCCATATGACCACAGATAGCTGGTCTGCAAAGCATGGTCAGGGCAGGTATATCACCTACACTGCGCATTGGGTAAACCTGTTGACTTCTGACAAGCATGGAATGCGTGGCTCTGCAGAAGAGTTGGTGACACCGCCAGGACTTGCAGGCAGGCCTGTTGCTACCTCCTCTACTCCTCCTACTCCATCCTCTTCCATAACCTCTTCCTCGGCTGAGTCCTCTTCAACTTCTGCATCTTGCTCCACATCTATGGCACCCCCCCCAGCTCCCCAGGTACTATGCTACATCCCGGGTACGGCAGTGTCACGCCGTCTTGGGTTGAGTTGCCTGAAAGCGGAGAGTCACACCGCACCAGCACTCCTGACCGCCCTAAACGCACAGGTGGATCAGTGGCTGACTCCGCACCAACTGGAGATTGGCAAGGTTGTTTCTGACAATGGAAGTAATTTGGTGGCGGCATTGAAATTGGGCAAGTTGACACATGTGCTGTGCATGGCACATGTGTGTAATCTAATTGTACAACGATTTGTCCATAAGTACCCAGGCTTACAGGACATCCTGAAGCAGGCCAGGAAGGTGTGTGGCCATTTCAGGCGTTCCTACACGGCCATGGCGCACTTGTCTGATATCCAGCGTTGAAACAACCTGCTAGTGAGGTGCTTGATTTGCAACAGCCCGACACGGTGGAATTCAACACTCCTAATGTTTGACCGCCTGCTCCAACAAGAAAAAGCTGTTAATGAGTATTTGTATGACCGGGGTGCTAGGACAGCCTCTGGGGAGCTGGGGATATTTTTGCCAAATTACTGGACGCTCATGCGCAATGCCTGTAGGCTCATGCGTCCTTTTGAGGAGGTGACAAACCTTGTCAGTCACACCGAAGGCACCATCAGCGACATCATACCATTTGATTTCTTCCTGGAGCGTGCCCTGTGAAGAGTGCTGGATCAGGCAGTAGATGAGCGTGAAGAGGAAGCGGGAGAGATGTGGTGTCCATCACCCCCGCAAAAAGCCGAATCAGCATTGCTTGCTGGACAGAGGAGGAATGTGGCTTTGCGGAGGATGAGGAGGAGGAAGACCGAGCACAACAGTCATCCCAGGGTGCTCGTTGTTGTCACCTCTCTGGTACCCGTGGTGTTGTACGTGGCTGGGTGGAAGAAGATACCATCAGTGAGATCAGTGAGGAGGAGGAATGCGACATGATTAGCTCAGCATCCAACCTTGTTCAAATGGGTTCTTTCATGCTGTCGTGCATGTTGAGGGACCCTCGTATAAAAAAGCTGAAGGAGAACAACCTGTACTGGGTGTCCACGCTCCTCGACCCCCGGTATAAGCATAAAGTGCCTGAAATGTTACCAAATTCCCGCAAGTTGGAAAGGATGGAGCATTTTCATACTAAATTAAAAACTATGCTTTACACAGCGTATAAGGGTGATGTCACAGCACCACGGGAATGTAACAGGGGAAGAGATGAAATTAATCCTCCTCCTCCCACAACCACGGCGGCAAGGACTGGGTGCTTTCCTGACATCTTGTTGATGGAGGACATGCGTACCTTTTTAACTCCCATGCACCATCAGAGCCTTTCGGGATCCAGCCTTAGAGAAAGACTCAACCGACAGGTAGCAGACTACCTAGCTTTAACTGCGGATCTCGACACTCTCAGGAGCGATGGACCCCTTGACTACTGGGTATGCAGGCTGGACATGTGGCCTGAGCTATCCCAATTTGCAATGGAACTACTGGCCTGCCCCGCTTCAAGTGTCCTGTCCGAAAGGACTTTTAGTGCAGCAGGAGGTTTTGTCACTGAGAAGAGAAGTCACCTAGGTCAAAAAAGCCTTGACTATCTCACTTTTATAAAAATGAATGAGGGCTGGATCTCGAAGGGACTGACATTGGGCGATACATTTGAATAAAAAACTACTGATGATGATATGAGCTGGCTTGGGCTACAACTGGTACACAGGCTGGCCTTTTTTTTTTTGGTTATAAAGATGGAGGACTTGCTTGACTTATCCGCCAACAACTAGTGTTCAAGCCACAAGCTTTTAGGGCACTTTATAAATGTTTTACAAACATCGATTTTTCTGGCCGCTGCTACAGCAGTTGCTACAACAATTCCCCAATTTTTCAGTCATTTGTACATTCCTATTTTTTCTGGCCTCTGCTGCATCTCTGTGGGTACAAAACTCAAATTAAAAAAAATAAGGTACATAACACTAGTGATTAAACTGTTACGAATTGTACAACTTTACACACCACTCATATCCGGTGGACCATTCAATTGAACGCAAAATGCAACAAATTTGAAAGAGTAGGACCGACCAAGCATCTTTATCCATCTCTTGGTTGCTCTAAATTATCTCCGTGTTCCATCTATGCCATACCTGTACTCTATTGTGCAAAAGAATGGCATATGTTGTGTTTCATGCTGTTGTGCCTGTTGCGGGTTGTGGCCCATGATATAAAAAGGCTGAAGGAGAACGAGCTGTAGTAATGGGTGCCCCATCCAGTTTTTAGAAAAATGTTCCTGGTTCCTCTCAATTATCTTTGGGTTTCTAAAATGGATGCCATACCTGTACTCACTTGTGCAAAAGGATGGCATATGTGGTGGAGTTTCCTGCAGTTGTTTCTGTTGAGGGTGCTGGACCCTCTTATAAAAAAGCTGAAGGAGAACGACCTGGAGTGGGAGTCCAAGCATGGTTTTTGGGGCTATTTCACTTTTACAAACAATTATCTGTGGGTTTCACAAATCAATGCTGTACCAGTACTCTATTGTTCCAAAGTATTATCTATGTTCTCTTTCCTGCTGGTATTTTGTTTGAGGGTCCTGGACACTCTTATAAAAAGGCCTAAGGTGAAAGAGGTGTACTGGGTGTCCACTCATTTTTATTTTCTATTTCTCATTTGAACAAAATTATCTCTGGTTTTGTAAAATCAATGCCGTACCTGTACTCTATTGTTCAAAGGATGCCATACGTCCTCTTTCCTGCTGGTGTTTTTTTTTTGGAGTGTCCAGGACCCTCTTATAAAAAGGCCTAAGGAGAAAGAGGTGTACTGGTTGGCCACTCATTTTTATTTTTCTATTTAACAATTGACCAAAATGATCTCTGGGTTTGTAAAATCAATGCTGTACCTGTTCTCTATTGTTCAAAAGGATGCCATATGTCCTCTTTCCTGCTGGTGTTTTTCTTGAGGGTCCAGGGCCCTCTTATAAAAAGGGCTAAGGAGAAAGAGGTGTACTGGCTGTCCATCGAATCATTTTTTTTATTCAAATTTCCATCTAAAAAAAAATTCTATGGATTTCTAAAATCTATGCCTTTCCTGTTCTCTATTGTTCAAAAGTATACCATATGTCCTCTTTCCTGCTGGTTTTTTGTTTGAGGGTCCTGGACCCTCTTATAAAAAGGCCTTATGGATAAAGAATTGTACTGGGTGTCCATCCAATCATTTTTTTTTAATTAAAATTCACGGTTGCAACAAATTATCCCCGGGTTTCTAAAATCAATGCCTTTCCTATAATCTTTTTCACAAAGGATGCCATATGTCCTCTTTCCTACTGCTGGTTTTGTTGAGTGTCCTGGAGCCTCTGCTAAAAAGGCCTAAGGATAAAGAAGTGTAATGGGTGTCTATTCAATGTTTTTTTAGATTTCCTGGTTGTAACAATTTTTTTCTGTCTTTCACAAATCAATGCCTTTCCTGTAATCTATTTTTCAAAAGGATGCCATATGTCCTATTTCATGCTGTTCTTTCTGTTGAGGCTCCGGGACACTCTTATAAAAAGGACTAAGGATAAAGAAGTGTACTGGGTGTCCAATCAATGTTTTTTTTTCTATTTCCCGGGTCATATAACTGATATCTGTGTTTCTAAAATCAATGCCTTTCCTGTAATCTAATTTTCAAAAGTATGCCATATGTCCTCTTTCCTGCTGGTGTTTTGTTTTGAGGGTCCTGGATCCTCTTATAAAAAGGCCTAGGGAGAAAGAATTGTACTGGGTGTCCATCCAATCATTTTTTTTATTCAAATTCACGGTTGCAACAAATTATCCCCGGGTTTCTAAAATCAATGCCTTTCCTATAATCTTTTTTTCACAAAGGATGCCATATGTCAAATTTACATTTGCAAAAAATTATCTATGGGTTTCTAAAATCAATGCCTTTCCTGTACTCATTACTCTTGTTTGAGGGTCCTGGACCCTCTTATAAAAAGGCCTAGGGAGAAAGAGGTGTACTGGCTGTCCATCGAATCATTTTTTTTTATTCAAATTTCCATTTAAAAAAAATTTCTATGGATTTCTAAAATCTATGCCTTTCCTGTTCTCTATTGTTCAAAAGTATACCATATGTCCTCTTTCCTGCTGGTTTTTTGTTTGAGGGTCCTGGACACTCTTATAAAAAGGCCTAAGGTGAAAGAGGTGTACTGGGTGTCCACTCATTTTTATTTTCTATTTCTCATTTGAACAAAATTATCTCTGGTTTTGTAAAATCAATGCCGTACCTGTACTCTATTGTTCAAAGGATGCCATACGTCCTCTTTCCTGCTGGTGTTTTTTTTTTTGGAGTGTCCAGGACCCTCTTATAAAAAGGCCTAAGGAGAAAGAGGTGTACTGGTTGGCCACTCATTTTTATTTTTCTATTTAACAATTGACCAAAATGATCTCTGGGTTTGTAAAATCAATGCTGTACCTGTTCTCTATTGTTCAAAAGGATGCCATATGTCCTCTTTCCTGCTGGTGTTTTTCTTGAGGGTCCAGGACCCTCTTATAAAAAGGGCTAAGGAGAAAGAGGTGTACTGGCTGTCCATCGAATCATTTTTTTTATTCAAATTTCCATCTAAAAAAAAATTCTATGGATTTCTAAAATCTATGCCTTTCCTGTTCTCTATTGTTCAAAAGTATACCATATGTCCTCTTTCCTGCTGGTTTTTTGTTTGAGGGTCCTGGACCCTCTTATAAAAAGGCCTTATGGATAAAGAATTGTACTGGGTGTCCATCCAATCATTTTTTTTTTAATTAAAATTCACGGTTGCAACAAATTATCCCCGGGTTTCTAAAATCAATGCCTTTACTATAATCTTTTTCACAAAGGATGCCATATGTCCTCTTTCCTACTGCTGGTTTTGTTGAGTGTCCTGGAGCCTCTGCTAAAAAGGCCTAAGGATAAAGAAGTGTAATGGGTGTCTATTCAATGTTTTTTTAGATTTCCTGGTTGTAACAAATTTTTTCTGTCTTTCACAAATCAATGCCTTTCCTTTAATCTATTATTCAAAAGGATGACAGTACTACCAAAATACAGCCAATGAAGGGCCTTAGGAAGACTGAGCCAAGGTTGGATTGTAGTATTTGGTTAGGCTAATCATGATGGCCATGTAGAACACCACCACCGAGAATCCTGGAAGTAACAGGGATGATGAGATGAAAGAGCTAAGAATAGTAGAACTTGAAACAACAGAGTTAGCCATGGGTGTTAGTGCAAAACTGCTTGGCTTTTTTTTGGCTTTGGGTGCGGCTATTCATGCAGGCCATATAGAGCTGACAACATTCGGTGTCGTATCAGCTATTAAACTAATAAGAACAGTACTAACAAAATACAGCCAATGAAGGGCCTTAGGAAGACTGAGCCAAGGTTGGATTGTAGTATTTGGTTAGGCTAATCATGATGGCCATGTAGACCACCACCACCGAGAGTCCTGGAAGTAACAGGGATGATGAGATGAAAGAGCTAAGAATAGTAGAACTTGAAACAACAGAGTTAGCCATGGGTGTTAGTGCAAAACCGCTTGGCTTTTTTTTGGCTTTGGGTGCGGCTATTCATGCAGGCCATATAGAGCTGACAACATTCGGTGTCGTATCAGCTATTAAACTAATAAGAACAGTACTACCAATATACAGCCAATGAAGGGCCTTAGGAAGACTGAGCCAAGGTTGGATTGTAGTATTTGGTTAGGCTAATCATGATGGCCATGTAGACCACCACCACCGAGAGTCCTGGAAGTAACAGGGATGATGAGATGAAAGAGCTAAGAATAGTAGAACTTGAAACAACAGAGTTAGCCATGGGTGTTAGTGCAAAACCGATTGGCTTTTTTTTCTTTGGGTGTGGCTATTCATGCAGGCCATAAAGAGCTGACAACATTCAGTGTCGTATCAGCTATTAAACTAATAAGAACAGTACTACCAAAATACAGCCAATGAAGGGCCTTAGGAAGACTGAGCCAAGGTTGGATTGTAGTATTTGGTTAGGCTAATCATGATGGCCATGTAGACCACCACCACCGAGAATCCTGGAAGTAACAGGGATGATGAGATGAAAGAGCTAAGAATAGTAGAACTTGAAACAACAGAGTTAGCCATGGGCGTTAGTGCAAAACCGCTTGTGTTTTTTTTTTTGCTTTGGGTGCGGCTATTCATGCAGGCCATATAGAGCTGACAACATTTGATATCGTATCAGCTATTAAACTAATAAGAACAGTACTACCAAGATACAGCCAATGAAGGGCCTTAGGAAGACTGAGCCAAGGTTGGATTGTAGTATTTGGTTAGGCTAATCATGATGGCCATGTAGACCACCACCACCGAGAGTCCTGGAAGTAACAGGGATGATGAGATGAAAGAGCTAAAAATAGTAGAACTTGAAACAACAGAGTTAGCCATGGGTGTTAGTGCAAAACCGCTTGGCTTTTTTTGGCTTTGGGTGCGGCTATTCATGCAGGCCATATAGAGCTGACAACATTCGGTGTCGTATCAGCTATTAAACTAATAAGAACAGTACTAACAAAATACAGCCAATGAAGGGCCTTAGGAAGACTGAGCCAAGGTTGGGTTGCAGTATTTGGTTAGGCTAATCATGATGGCCATGTAGACCACCACCACCGAGAGTCCTGGAAGTAACAGGGATGATGAGATGAAAGAGCTAAGAATAGTAGAACTTGAAACAACAGAGTTAGCCATGGGTGTAAGTGCAAAACCGCTTGGCTTTTTTTTGGCTTTGGGTGTTGCTTGTCATGCAGGCCATATAGAGCTGACACCATTCGGTGTCGTATCAGCTATTAAACTAATAAGAACAGTACTACCAAAATACAGCCAATGAAGGGCCTTAGGAAGACTGAGCCAAGGTTGGATTGTAGTTTTTGGTTAGGCTAATCATGATGGCCATGTAGACCACCATCACCGAGAGTCCTGGAAGTAACAGGGATGATGAGATGAAAGTGCTAAGAATAGTACTACTTGAAACAACAGAGTTAGCCATGGGTGTTAATCCAAGACCGCTTGGATTTATTTTTGTATTGGGTGCAGCTAATCATGCAGGCCATATAGAGCTGCCACCAGTCGGTGTTGTATCAGCTATAAAAATAATAAGAACTGTACTATCAAAATACAGACAATGAAGGGCCTATGAAGACTGAGCAAAGGTTGGATTGTAGTATTTTGATGGACATGTAGACTGCCCGTAACAGGGATGAAAGTGGTAAGAATAGTACTAATTGAAACAACCAAGTTAGCCATGGGTGTTAGTCTAAGACCACTCAGCTTTTTTTTGGGTTTGGGTGCAGCTAATCATGAAGGCCAGATAGACCTGCCACCATTTGGTGTTGTAACAGGTATGAAAATGCAAAGAACAGTACTACTTAACACACCCTACTTACCATGGGTCCCAGAGCATATGTTTGGTTGTTATATTTTGTAAGGGTAATCATGCAGGCCATATAGACCTACACCGATAGGGTGAGTATGAGTAACAGCTATTAAAATGCGAAGGACATTACTAATTAACACAACATAGTTACCATGGGTCGCAGACCAAGAGCAGATGTCTTATTATTATATTTTGTATGGGTAATCATCCAGGCCATATAGACCTCACCAAATAGGGGGAGTTACAGAGATTAAAGTGCTAAGAATGGTAGTACTTAAAACACAACCTCGTTAAAATAGGTAGCAGACCACATGTCTTATTATTATAATTTTTCAGGGTAATCTGGCAGGCCATATAGAACTCCCCCGATGGAGGGGGGGGGACAGGGATTAAAGTGCTAAGAAAAGTACTAATTGACACAAGCTAGTTGGGTCCAAGAACGCATGTTTGATTATTAGAATTTATTAGGGTAATTATATATCTAACAAATCTATCTATTTCTCTTCTATCGATTCGATCGAACTATCAATCTATGTATCTATCTATCCTATCTATCACTATCAATCTATCTTCTGTCCGGGATGTTTTGAGACAGCCACTTTGGGAATGTTAGTAGATTTAGACCCATTATGGCTTAAAAGCAGACTCTGCATCAACTATGTAATTTTCCTTGGGAGTTTTGCCAGGGATCCCCCTCCAGCATGCAACAGTCCAGGTGTTAGTACCCTTGAAACAACTTTTCCATCACTATTGTGGCCAGAAAGAGTCCTTGTAGGTTTTAAAGTTTGCCTGCCTATTGAATTCAATGGCGGTTCGCGCGGATCGCGCATTCGCAAACAATACCGGAAGTTCGAGTCCGCCGTTCCTGAACCGAAAATTTTAGGTTCGCGACATCACTACTGATATATAGGACAGATGTTCTCTAACTCTGGTACCCACGTCTCTAGTAGTTCTACCTACATAAGACTTGAAACACGTGGCACAATCTATCAGGTAGATAACATGTGCACTACTGCAATTAATGCATCCTTTAGTCTCAAAAGTCTCACCAGTACTGTGAGACTTGAACGTTCTGCTGATTTTTATATGGTCACAGGAGGTGCATGTTCGCTTACCACATCTGTATGTTCCATTGTGGCATAACCATGAGCTGGATTTCTCATCCCTGAGCATACTCGGTGAAAGTATATTGCCCAGCGATGCAGCCCATCTAGCAATGAACATACATCCTCCCTTGATTTTCTCCCTCAATTTGACATCTCCCATCAGTATGGGTAAATTTTTATCAACTCTCTCACAAATCTCCTTATACTGATTTGAAATAGAGGTGATAAACTTAGGTTTTGACTGACTGTTAGGCAATCTATCCATCTTTTTATTCTTGTCTGTAAGCAACCGTGATCTCTCAAACTTACTCACTATCCTGTCAGCTTTATCCACCATCCCACTTGCACTTGCGTAGCCCCTTTCTGTAAGCCGGTTTTTGAGATCAATGCTCTCATTCTGAAATGTGTCATCCTGTGTACAGTTACGACGCACCCTCATGAATTGCCATTTTGTTATACCCCTGAACACATGTCTGGGATGGTTGCTTCTCACATGCAACAAACTGTTGCCCGAGATGGGTTTTCTGTACAAGGATGAAACAACCCTTCTTTCCTGTGATAAACCTTTCAAGGTTAAATCCAGGAAAGATATTGTATCTTTCTTCCACTCATAAGTGAATTGAATACCGATTTCATTGGCATTAAGTTGCTACACAAATTCATTGCCCATTCTCTGATCAGCTGACCACATCAAGAGCAAGTCATCAAATGGATGTAATTTAATAATACATCCTGATAGGGGTATGCCACCACCTCCATAGACGTGAGTCCTCTCCCACCACCCCATAAAGAGGTTGGCATAGGAGGGGTAAAATTTTGCCCCCATAGCAGTCCCATGCCTTTGGAGGTAGTAGCCACCCTGAAACATGAAGAAGTTATGTTCCAAAATAAATTTCACAGCATGTACAATCAACTCCTTCATACCTGAAGTTAAATTGGTATATAGATCCAAATAGAACTCAACTGCTCTCAGCCCATACCCATGCGGGATGGAGGAGTACAGTGAGACCACATAAATCGTTATCCAGCTGTACTCCTCCTCCAATGTCACTTCCTCCATGACTCTTAGGGCCTGGGTAGTATCCCTTATGTAAATCTGTAGCCTGGGAACCAGAGGCTGAGGAAGTGATCCACCCATTGTGACAATGGTTCTAGCATAGAACCAATGCCAGCAACGATAGGTTTGCATTTCACATTGACTAGACTTTTGTGTACTTTGGGAAGGTGGTGAAAGATGGGGATAACTGGGTTTTTATCTATTAGCTGGTTTACGGTTACTCCATCCATCAGCCCATCCTCCACCGCCTCATCATGTAAATGACATAATTCTCATGTGAATCTAGCTGTGGAGTCTCCTTGGAGAGAGTAATATGTTTCGGGATCATTAAGTTGTCTAAGGGCCTCAGCAATGTAGCTATCTTTATTCATTACTTCTACACTGCTCCCTTTATCCAATTGTTTAATGGTTATACTGTCATTATGTTGTAGATCAACTAACGCTGACTTCTCCTTAATGGTCAAATTGTTTGTTCCTGGTATACCTTTTAAGGACAAATTATTAAGGTCTTCTACTACTCTCTGATGGAAGACCTCAAGAGCTTTACCTCTGGCATGGATGGGGTAAAAGATGATTTCGTTTTAACTCTAGGTATAGATATTGATGGATAACCTGCTGTACCACCTCCCTCATGAAGTAAGCCTTCCAATGACACTACGGCACAGATGTTCTGAAAATCTAGATTGTCCCATGTGACTGTTTTCTAACCCTATCATGTACCTGAGCGTGATTCTCATTATTAGAATAATATTTACAAACAGTAAGATCATGAACCAATTTGTTCACATCAACTATGGTCTGAAACAGGTCGAAATTCCTAGATGGTACAAATCCCAGACCATAGTTAAGTACCCTTCTCTCATTTCAGTTAACACATGGGAAGATAAATTAATCACCATATCTATTGGTACTTGCTATGTCTTTTGTTTTGTCTTAACTGGTATCTTGTTTGCTCTGGGTTTACCTCCTGGTGGTTTGGGGTGGTTACTTTCTTGCCCCCCCCCCTCAAATTGATTCTGAGCCCTGTGAAAAACCTGAGGTTTAAAGAATTTTGTAGCTGTAAATCCAGTTTTAACCTTTAGTTTAGCTCCTAGGTCACTATTGTTTTTTAACCCCTTAGTGACCAGAGCACTTTTCCATTTTCTGTCCGTTTGGGACCAAGGCTATTTTTACATTTCTGCGGTGTTTGTGTTTAGCTGAAATTTTCCTCTTACTCATTTACTGTACCCACACATATTATATACCATTTTTCTCGCCATTAAATTGACTTTCTAAAAATACCATTATTTTCATCATATCTTATCATTTACTATAAAAAAAATTATAAAATATGAGGAAAAATGGAAAAAAACACACTTTTTCTAACTTTGAACCCCAAAATCTGTTACATATCTACAACCACCAAAAAACACCCATGCTAAATTGTTTCTAAATTTTGTCCTGAGTTTAGAAATACCCAATGTTTACATCTTCTTTGCTTTTTTTGTAACTTATAGGGCCATAAATACAAGTAGCACTTTGCTATTTTCAAACCATTTTTTTTCAAAATTAACGCTAGTTACATTAGAACACTAATATCTTTCAGGAATCCCTGAATATCCATTGACATGTATATATTTTTTTTTAGAAGACATCCCAAATTATTGATCTAGGCCCATTTTGGTATATTTCATGCCACCATTTCACCGCCAAATGCGATCAAATACAAAAAATTGTTCACTTTTTCACAAATTTTTTCACAAACTTTCAGTTTCTCACTGAAATTATTTACAAACTGCTTGTGCAATTATGGCATAAATGGTTGTAAATTCTTCTCTGGGATCCCCTTTGTTCAGAAATAGCAGACATATATGGCTTTGGCATTGCTTTTTGGTAATTAGAAGGCCGCTAAATGCCACTGCGCACCACACGTGTATTATGCCCAGCAGTGAAGGGGTTAATTAGGGAGCATGTAAGGAGCTTTTTGGGGTAATTTTAGCTTTAGTGTAGTGTAGTAGACAACCCCAAGTATTGATCTAGGCCCATTTTGGTATATTTCATGCCACCATTTCACCGCCAAATGCGATCAAATTAAAAAAACGTAAAATTTTTCACAATTTTAGGTTTCTCACTGAAATAATTTACAAACAGCTTGTGCAATTATGGCACAAATGGTTGTAAATGCTTCTCTGGGATCCCCTTTGTTCAGAAATAGCAGACATATATGACTTTGGAGTTGCTTTTTGGTAATTAGAATGCTGCTAAATGGCGCTGCGCATCACACGTGTATTATGGCTAGCAGTGAAGGGGTTAATTAGGTAGCTTGTAGGGAGCTTGCAGGGTTAATTTTAGCTTTAGTGTAAAGATCAGCCTCCCACCTGAAACATCAGACCCCCTGATCCCTCCCAAACATCTCTCTTCCCTCCCCTACCCTACAAATGTCCCCGCCATCTTAAGTACTGGCAGAAACTCTGCCAGTACTAAAATAAAAGGTATATTTGGGCTTTTTTGTGCATTTTTTGTTAGCATATTTACATATGCTTCTGTGTAGGGATCCCCCTTAGCCCCCAACCTCACTGATCCCCCACTAAACAGCTCTCTAACCCTCCCCCTCTGAAGCTCTCTAACCCTCCCCCTCTGACTTAATGTGCGCCATCTTGGGTACTGGCAGCTGTCTGCCAGTACCCAGTTTAGTGAAAAAAAATGCTTTTTTTGAATAAAAAATGTCCCTTTTCTGTAGTGTAGCTTTCCCCCCCCCCAAGACCAACCCCCCACCCCTTCCAGATCCCTTAGATGGTTAGAAAAAAAACATTTATTTAATTTTTTTTTTACTTTTACTTTTTTACTTTTCTGTAGTGTAGCGGTTCCCACCCGCTCCCGCCCCATGCACGCGCCTGCCCGCCACCCCCCGTGCACGCGCACGCGCCCGTGCGCACCCCCGTCGGCTCCGCTTCCGATCCCGCCCCCCTCCACCTTACGCAACTCACCGATGGCCGCCCACCCGCCTCCCAAGTCGGCTCCCACCCACCAACGATACCGGCCATCGATGTCCGGTGCAGAGAGGGCCACAGAGTGGCTCTCTCTGCATCGGATGGCCAGACAGTGTTATTGCAGGATGCCTCGATATCGAGGCATCGCTGCAATAACCGGAAAGCAGCTGGAAGCGAGCAGGATCGCTTCCAGCTGCTTTCCACACCGAGGACGTGCAGGGTACGTCCTTGGTCGTTAACTGACATCCTTTAGAGGACGTACCCTGCACGTCCTCGGGCGTTAAGGGGTTAAGATACCTTTAGTGGAGCTACTGGTCTGTATCCTCTCACATATCTGCTCTAGTTGGTCTTCATCACCTGTTGAAAAATCATCCCCTGAGGCCCCATCGGTACTTGATGCAAATCTATCTTCATCAGAAGGTTCTCCCTCTGAGTCAGAGAAAGTTACCTTTTTCGGGGTCTCATTGGTTGAAATAACTGGTTCTTTTCTATTCTCCCTATACTGATGGTAGCCCCTTCTCTTGTTCTTATTCTTATTTTTGTTGTTTTGATTATAGCTCTCGCCCAAAGGAAGATTCTGGTTGTCAGACTGATACCAGGATTTATTCCTTTGGCGTCGACGCCATTAATAAACTTTACCCTGTGTGTAGTCTTTTTGATCCCGTAGGAATTTACTGTGTTTAGCTTGAATAACCAATTTTTTGGATTCCTCCAAGGTTTTCTTAAAGATAATATCAAATCTCAAAAACACTTCATAATCTCTGTATCTATCCATATCTAACTGGATTTTACAAATTTTGGTTCTGATCTCAGCTAACAATCGCCTAGATTTAGAGTTCTGCTGTAGCCTTCAAAAGCAGCGTTAAGGGCTCCTAACGCTGGTTTTGGCTGCCCGCTGGTATTTAGATTTAGTCAGGAAAGGGTCTAGCGCTCACTTTCCAGCCACGACTTTTCCATACCGCAGATCCCCTTATGCCAATTGCGTATCCTATCTTTTCAATGGGATCTTCCTAACATCGGTATTTAGAGTCTTGGCTGAAGTGAGTGTTAGAACTCTAACGACAAAACTCCAGCCCAGCTTTCTGGGCTAACGCCGGTTCATAAAGCTCTTAACTACCATGCTCTAAAGTACACTAACACCAATAAACTACCTATGCACCCCTAAACCGAGGTCCCCCCACATCGCCGCCACTCTAATAAATATTTTTAACCCCTAATCTGCCGACCGCCGCAATCTACATTATCCCTATGTACCCCTAATTTGCTGCCCCTAACATCGCCGACACCTACATAATATTTATTAACCCCTAATCTGCCCCCCCAACGTCGCCGCTACCTAACTACACTTATTAACCCCTAATCTGCTGACCGGACCTCGCCGCTTCTATAATAAATGTATTATCCCCTAAAGCTAAGTCTAACCCTAACCCTAACACCCCCCTAAATTAAATATAATTTAAATCTAACAAAATAAATTATTTCTTATTAAATAAATTAATCCTATTTTAAGCTAAATACTTACCTGTAAAATAAACCCTAATATAGCTACAATATAATGAATAATTATATTGTAGCTATTTTAGGATTTATATTTATTTTACAGGCAACTTTGTATTTATTTTAACCAGGTACAATAGCTATTAAATTTTTATTTACTATTTAATAGCTACCTAGTTAAAATAATTACAAAATTACCTGTAAAATAAATCCTAACCTAAGTTACAATTAAACCTAACACTACACTATCAATAAATTAATTAACTAAACTACCTACAATTACCTACAATTAAATCAACTAAACTAAATTACAAAAAAAACACTAAATTACAAAAAAAAGATTACAAGAATTTTAAGCTAATTACACCTACTCTAACCCCCCTAAAAAAATAACAAAGCCCCCCAAAATAAAAAAAATGCCCTAACCTATTCTAAAATAAAAAGTTAACAGCTCTATTACCTTACCAGCCCTTAAAAGGGCTTTTTGCGGGGCATGCCCCAAAGAAATCAGCTCTTTTGCCTGTAAAAAAAATCACAATACCACCCCCCAATATTACAAACCACCACCCACATACCCCTACTCTAACCCAAACCCCCCTTAAATAAACCTAACACTACCCCCCTGAAGATCTCCCTACCTTAAGTCATCTTCACTCAGCCGAGCAGCGATGGACCAAAAGAAGACATCCGGAGCGGCAGAAGTCTTCATCCTATCCGGGCAGAAGAGGACATCCAGACCGGCAAACATCTTCATCCAAGCGGCATCTTCTATCTTCATCCATCCGACGAGGAGCGGCTCCATCTTCAAGACCTCCTGCGCAGAAAAACATCCTCTTCTCCCGACTACTAGACAATGAATAAAGGTTCCTTTAAGTGACGTCATCCAAGATGGCGTCCCTCGAATTCCGATTGGCTGTTAGGATTGTATCAGCCAATCGGAATTAAAGTAGAAAAAATCTGATTGGCAGATTAAATCAGCCAATCAGATTCAAGTTAAATCGGATTGGCTGATCCAATTAGCCAATCAGATTGAGCTTGCATTCTATTGGCTGATCGGAACAGCCAATAGAATGCAAGCTCAATCTGATTGGCTGATTGGATCAGCCAATCCGATTGAACTTGAATCTTGGATCAGCCAATCAGATTTTTCCTACCTTAATTCAGATTGGTTGATACAATCCTATAAGCCAATCGGAATTCGAGGGACGCCATCCTGGATGACGTCATTTAAAGGAACCTTCAGTCGTTGGGAGAAGAGGATGTTCCGCACCGGAGGTCTTGAAGATTGAGCCGCTCCTCGTCGGATGGATGAAGATAGAAGATGCCGCTTGGATGAAGATGTTTGCCGGTCCGGATGTCCTTTTCTGCCCGGATAGGATAAAGACTTCTGCCGCTCCGTATGTCTTCTTTTGGTCCATCGCTGCTCGGCTGAGTGAAGACCACTCAAGGTAAGGAGATCTTCAGGGGGTAGTGTTAGGTTTATTTAAGGGGGGTTTGGGTTAATGTAGGGGTATATGGGTGGTGGGTTGTAATGTTGGGGGGTGGTATTGTGTTTTTTTTACAGGCAAAAGAGCTGATTTCTTTAGGGCATGCCCCGCAAAAAGCCCTTTTAAGGGCTGGTAAGGTAATAGAGCTGTTAACTTTTTATTTTAGAATAGGGTAGGGCATTTTTTTTATTTTGAGGGGCTTTGTTATTTTTTTAGGGGGCTTAGAGTAGGTGTAATTAGCTTAAAATTCTTGTAATCTTTTTATTTTTTGTAATTTAGTGGGTTTTTTTTGTAATTTAGTTTAGTTGATTTAATTGTAGGTAGTTTAGTTAATTTATTGATAGTGTAGTGTTAGGTTTAATTGTAACTTAGGTTAGGATGTATTTTACAGGTAATTTTGTAACTATTTTAACTAGGTAGCTATTAAATAGTAAATAACTATTTAATAGCTATTGTACCTAGTTAAAATAAATACAAAGTTGCATGTAAAATAAATATAAATGCTAAAATAGCTACAATATAATTATTCGTTATATTGTAGCTATATTAGGGTTTATTTTACAGGTAAGTATTTAGCTTTAAATAGGATTACTTTATTTAATAAGAAATAATTTATTTTGTTAGATTTAAATTATATTTAATTTAGGGGGGTGTTAGGGTTAGGGTTAGACTTAGCTTTAGGGGTTAATACATTTATTCGAGTAGCGGCGAGGTCCAGTCGGCAGATTAGGGATTAATAAGTTTAGGTAAGGTAGGGGCGACGTTGGGGGTGGCAGATTAGGGGTTAATAAATATAATATAGGGGTCGGCGGTGTTAGGGGCAGCAGATTAGGGGTTCATAGGGATAATGTTGATTGTGGCAGTGTCTGGAGCGGCAGATTAGGGGTTAATAATAAAATGCAGGGGTCAGCGATAGCGGGGGTGGCAGATTAGGGGTTAATAAGTGTAAAATTAGGGGTGTTTAGACTCAGGGTTCATGTTAGGGTGTTAGGTGCAGACTTAGGAAGTGTTTCCCCATAGGAAACAATGGGGCTGCGTTAGGAGCTGAACGCTGCTTTTTTGCAGGTGTTAGGTTTTTTTTCAGCCAGCTCAGCCCCATTGTTTCCTATGGGGAAATCGTGCACGAGCACGTTTTGCAAGCTGGCCGCTACCGTAAGCAACGCTGGTATTTAGAGTTGAAGTGGTGGAACATTATGCTCTACGCTCCCTTTTTTTAGGGGGCTTAGAGTAGGTGTAATTAGCTTAAAATTCTTGTAATCTTTTTTATTTTTTGTAATTTAGTGGGGTTTTTTTGTAATTTAGTTTAGTTGATTTAATTGTAGGTAGTTTAGTTAATTTATTGATATTGTAGTGTTAGGTTTAATTGTAACTTAGGTTAGGATGTATTTTACAGGTAATTTTGTAACTATTTTAACTAGGTAGCTATTAAATAGTAAATAACTATTTAATAGCTATTGTACCTAGTTAAAATAAATACAAAGTTGCATGTAAAATAAATATAAATGCTAAAATAGCTACAATATAATTATTCGTTATATTGTAGCTATATTAGGGTTTATTTTACAGGTAAGTATTTAGCTTTAAATAGGATTACTTTATTTAATAAGAAATAATTTATTTTGTTTGATTTAAATTATATTTAATTTAGGGGGGTGTTAGGGTTAGGGTTAGACTTAGCTTTAGGGGTTAATACATTTATTCGAGTAGCGGCGAGGTCCAGTCGGCAGATTAGGGATTAATAAGTTTAGGTAAGGTAGGGGCGACGTTGGGGGGGGCAGATTAGGGGTTAATAAATATAATATAGGGGTCGGCGGTGTTAGGGGCAGCAGATTAGGGGTTCATAGGGATAATGTTGATTGCGGCAGTGTCTGGGGCGGCAGATTAGGGGTTAATAAGTGTAAAATTAGGGGTGTTTAGACTCAGGGTTCATGTTAGGGTGTTAGGTGCAGACTTAGGAAGTGTTTCCCCATAGGAAACAATGGGGCTGCGTTAGGAGCTGAACGCTGCTTTTTTGCAGGTGTTAGGTTTTTTTTCAGCCAGCTCAGCCCCATTGTTTCCTATGGGGAAATCGTGCACGAGCACGTTTTGCAAGCTGGCCGCTACCGTAAGCAACGCTGGTATTTAGAGTTGAAGTGGTGGAAAATTATGCTCTAGGCTCCCTTTTTGGAGCCTAACACTCTCAACAACTCTAAATACCAGCGTTATTTAAAAGATGTGGGGGGAAAAAAACACGCGCAGCTAACGCACCCCTTTGGCCGCAAAACTCTAAATCTAGGTGAATGTGTCTTTATACTCTATCAACAGGGAAATAAGTACAAGGGAACAGTCAGTAAGAGCCAAATTCCAACGTCTGATAAAGTCTTGATCCGTTATTTCATATGTAGGTAATTTGTTTAAGCGAAGACCCCTGGGTATCATTTTTAACTGTAAATATTTGTTCAAAATCCACTTGTCCCATTTGAGCTTCTGTTCCTTTCATTTCAAATACTCAAAGTCCTGGAACAGATCTCCCAATACAACCTTGGGTGAGTCAAACTTGAAAACATCTTCCAAATCCAGTAGTTCTAAATTGTCCTCATCAACATCTTTAAACAATAAAAATTCTGTATCCATTTCTTCCTCCATATTAAGGTCACAGTTCAGTGTATAACACCTTCATGGGTATTGTGATTGCCTGATAAGATATCCAAATTGTGGGCCTCTCTGTCTCACTACAGTTGAGCCTAACATCTGCATTTCTACTGCTCATTCACTTCTTTTAAATGTCCATCTCTTTTTTGATATAAAACCTATCATTACATGTCTTTTAAAACTCAGCTGTTAGTAATGTAACAGACAGTGAAATATGTATTAACGCTGAGCTTACCCATAACATATTGACTGAAGAAGCGACGAGAAGCCGGAAGACTAATGCCCCCAAAGAAGTAGCGTATGTCTTCTAGTTACAGCATCAAAAAACTTACAAATACATTTATAAAAATTACTCCTAATCTGCGCAAGTCTCCTTGTAGATGCAGGGACAACGTCAGCCTGGGTGTCACACCTACCTAACCAACAAGCTCAGCTGCTGCTGTTACTACACCGGTATTCCGGTAACCATTGTCAGGCTTATGGCTAAGGGCTGGCTCAGACATAGACAGAGACAATTAGAATAGGGTTCCAATTCCACACCACTCCTCACGAGGCTCAAAGTTACTGAGTGGCTTACCGGTAATTTATCATTCTCATCACCACACGACATGTGAGTCATCTTACTGCGCGCCTCTCTTTGCAATCTCTTCCCACCCGACGCACAGACCTCAACAATGTCACTTACAAAAAAGAAGGCTGAGCACTGATTGGCTGGGCTCCTGAGGCTGTAAAGAGAGCAGCCTTTATTGGGAGCAATATGGGCCATGAACTAAGATTTAGCCACTGGGTGGCAGTCTCTGCACGGCCCATATGAATAATTGCCTCAAAGACATCCATATTGCGCAAAGAGATTGGAGCTGAATGGCTCATAGCCTCTCCTTCCTTGCACAATATTGATGCATTAACAAATCATTTACTTTGGAATTGCATGTTGGTGGTGGCGAGGGTGGGGGGGTAGGGGGGTCAGTTGTGATATACAAAATATTTAAAAAATATATATATATATATTTTTTTATTAAGATTATTACAAAAAAGTGTAATTACACACATGAGACCGGTGAGGTGCTGCCTCACCTGCCTCCTATGACTGCACGTCAACCTTGGCCGTTTCCCGGATATATGTTTGATGGACAAATGTGCTGCAGCATTCTGTCCGATGGCATTCTGTCCGAGAACCGGGTGTTAGGTTAAAAGTCTGGGTGTTAGCTGTTAGGTAGTTAATTAGAGTAGGGATAGTTTGCATTGGGGGTCGTGATAGTTTAGGAATTCATAGGTAAGGTGAGGTTAGGTCTTTAGGTTAGGGGTTAATAGTGTAGCAGATTTAGGTTACACATTAGGTGAAGGCACGTAAAGGTTAATAGTTTAGTATTACATTTCAATACACTGTTAAAATATATGCATTTTCATGTATAATGCTTATTATTATAATAAATGAATATAGGGAGTGCAGAATTATTAGGCAAATGAGTATTTTGACCACATCATCCTCTTTATGCATGTTGTCTTACTCCAAGCTGTATAGGCTCGAAAGCCTACTACCAATTAAGCATATTAGGTGATGTGCATCTCTGTAATGAGAAGGGGTGTGGTCTAATGACATCAACACCCTATATCAGGTGTGCATAATTATTAGGCAACTTCCTTTCCTTTGGCAAAATGGGTCAAAAGAAGGACTTGACAGGCTCAGAAAAGTCAAAAATAGTGAGATATCTTGCAGAGGGAGGCAGCACTCTTAAAATTGCAAAGCTTCTGAAGCGTGATCATCGAACAATCAAGCGTTTCATTCAAAATAGTCAACAGGGTCGCAAGAAGCGTGTGGAAAAACCAAGGCGCAAAATAACTGCCCATGAACTGAGAAAAGTCAAGCGTGCAGCTGCCAAGATGCCACTTGCCACCAGTTTGGCCATATTTCAGAGCTGCAACATCACTGGAGTGCCCAAAAGCACAAGGTGTGCAATACTCAGAGACATGGCCAAGGTAAGAAAGGCTGAAAGACGACCACCACTGAACAAGACACACAAGCTGAAACGTCAAGACTGGGCCAAGAAATATCTCAAGACTGATTTTTCTAAGGTTTTATGGACTGATGAAATGAGAGTGAGTCTTGATGGGCCACATGGATGGGCCCGTGGCTGGATTGGTAAAGGGCAGAGAGCTCCAGTCCGACTCAGACGCCAGCAAGGTGGAGGTGGAGTACTGGTTTGGGCTGGTATCATCAAAGATGAGCTTGTGGGGCCTTTTCGGGTTGAGGATGGAGTCAAGCTCAACTCCCAGTCCTACTGCCAGTTTCTGGAAGACACCTTCTTCAAGCAGTGGTAGAGGAAGAAGTCTACATCCTTCAAGAAAAACATGATTTTCATGCAGGACAATGCTCCATCACACGAGTCCAAGTACTCGACAGCGTGGCTGGCAAGAAAGGGTATAAAAGAAGAAAATCTAATGACATGGCCTCCTTGTTCACCTGATCTGAACCCCATTGAGAACCTGTGGTCCATCATCAAATGTGAGATTTACGAGGAGGGAAAACAGTACACCTCTCTGAACAGTGTCTGGGAGGCTGTGGTTGCTGCTGCACGCAATGTTGATGGTGAACAGATCAAAACACTGACAGAATCCATGGATGGCAGGCTTTTGAGTGTCCTTGCAAAGAAAGGTGGCTATATTGGTCACTGATTTGTTTTTGTTTTGTTTTTGAATGTCAGAAATGTATATTTGTGAATGTTGAGATGTTATATTGGTTTCACTGGTAAAAATAAATAATTGAAATTGATATATATTTGTTTTTTGTTAAGTTGCCTAATAATTATGCACAGTAATAGTCACCTGCACACACAGATATCCCCCTAAAATAGCTATAACTAAAAACAAACTAAAAACTACTTCCAAAACTATTCAGCTTTGATATTAATGAGTTTTTTGGGTTCATTGAGAACATGGTTGTTGTTCAATAATAAAATGAATCCTCAAAAATACAACTTGCCTAATAATTCTGCACTCCCTGTAGAAATGAAACTTTGTTTTATGTGTTCTTTTTATGATTTAAAACATAAATATATCATTGTAAATATATATTTATGTCATCAAAGTTATGCAAAAAAGCAGTTTAATTTCTATACAGAGATTAAAATAATATGCATTATACATGAAAATACATATCATTTAACATTGTATATGCATGTATCAGCATAACTCCTATATTTATAATAGGATTTTTTAAAGTATCTTTATTATTCAGATATAGTGAAGACATGATGTAAATGTAGGCGTTCTGGAAGGATTTAGTTGGGCGTTTCAGGGGAGTAAACTGCATTTTGATTGGGATACATTGCCCGATGCATGGACAGTAGTGTGATGTATACCAATCTCTAAAGTGCAGGTTAATTCTGGGGTTCCAGCCATGTTTGTCTCACAACCTTTTCAGTGGCAAGATTTTACAGTGTGAGGCAGGTAGTGAAAGTAGTAAAAGTAAGGTAAATTGGGGGTCGGAGCAAATAACTGAAGCGGCTGGACGTGTTCTCTCTGAGCTCCCAATATTAGGGATTAATTCTTATATTCAGATTTGATTTGCACTCCGATATGCTCACAGACCTAAATATTCTATATTCAGAGACCAATCTAGACGGAAAAGTCATCGTAGACTAAATAAGACCCCTGCACTTCCGGCTTACGATCTGTGGAGTGTAGGCTGCCACATACATACCCCCCCCCCCCCCTGGAAAACAGGTTACTAGGCAGTGAGCTAATACTGCTGTTGTCATTGCACACTAAGGAGTGAAATAGTTCTGCTACATTATCCACTCATTTATAAAGAGTAACTACAATCTATACCTACAGGATTTAGCCCAACACTATCAATCTGTTAGAGCTGATCAGCAACATTCTGAATAAACACTCTATATCGCTAGAGAGAGACTTAGCCGGAAGGTGGGGAACTAGTTACAACTCAGAGCAGCAGAGAGATGCAACTGCAACCATCACAGCTACCATTAACCCAGAAACTACCAAAGAGGCTGGTAATTCTTTCACCAAGGAGCAGCAGGAGATATTTGTAGTGGTCAAGTGGTGTGAGGAGAGAGCAAATACTCAATCTAGGCATCATGGGAACATTAATAGGTAGGCATCATGGGAGCATTAATAGGAGCTCTGCCATTACAAGCTCTTTTGAATTCACCCAACCTTTTAATGATCTGCAAACAGTTTATACGGATCATTCTAATCCTCCTGACCAGCAGAGCTACAAGTTTCCACATCTTATCCCAGCACCAGCCACGCCGATCTCAAAGAGCCTTAAACCACAGACCACTGTGTTGAAGCTGCAGGGTAATTGGAGGACACATATGCTGGACTCGAAGCTGGTTTTCTCTTACCACAGGAGTGACATACAGAGACTTTATTTTTTGAGAATTGAGGTGGGTTAGAATATGAGTAATTTATGGTGGTGAGTAGTGAAATTGCAAAGGTTCTTTATTGCATAGTATGCTCACTACTTAGTTTTTTACACTTTCAACTAAGTAACTAAGGTCTAACGCTAATTAATGTTTATATTTAAAACCTACTTTGTAACCTTAGTTAAGAAATGCTTTCCTTGTTCTCGCTTCGTATACAGGTTGGAGTAGGTTTATATCTATCTTATTCACCTTTAGCAGATAATAGCTAAAAGTTAATGTAGTAGCTATATAGTGCTATAAAGTATTGTGTTATAAACATGTTATTTATGGCATTTTGCAACTGTAGTACTCTTTATACAGAGGTTCAGCTTTATCAGCTATCTCTAACTATGAATACTTATCATCCTTTTCAAAGCTGTCTTTTTTGTGGGGGTAGTTAGTTTCTAACCTTCAATGAAGATAGTTGATCTGCTTGTGCTGTTAACCAATTAAGATTAACCATACCTTATACCATGATATCTAAATGCCAGTAGGGCTGTTTAGGCACTCTCCATATTATTACCACCAGGATACCTGGATTCGAGACTGTTACTTATACGAATATAAAGATATATTTCATATTTTCCATCCTTATACACTGTGTGATTAGTTATCTAGTCCGCAATTCTAATTAAACTTTACACACCCCTTCTTAATGTAGCTCTCACCATGAACCATAACAAATGACTAAAAGCATGATCAATGCTGTTCTGACTCACTTAACCATTAGAAGGTTAATTTATTTTGCCTGTATTGTTTCCTCTGATGGTATTAAAGATACGATACCTAGCTATTATGACAATTACTAGTTCAAAGTATTACCTATACTATGATCTGGGTTTATAGTACCAAACATTTAGCCCATCCTAGAAGATATTGATACCCACTCAACAGCTTCCTTTTTCCCACCCTTTTTTTTGTGTTTTTTTTTTACTAACTAAATAGCAATATTGCAGTTTTGCATATATAACTTTCAATAATACTAAAAATAATCCTGAGGTTTATGTGACCATATGCTAGATAAGGGTCCAAGTGTGACCAGTGGGCATATGTATCAAGCTCCGTATGGAGCTTGTTGCCCCGTGTTTCTGGCGAGTCTTCAGACTCGGGTTGATTGACACCCCCTGCTGGCAGCCTATTGGCTGCAGGGGGCGGCGTTGCACCAGCAGCTGGTGCAATGCTGAATATGGCGAGCGTATTGCTTGCCGTATTCAGCGAAGGTCTGGTGGACCTGATCTGCAGTGTTGGATCAGGTCCGCCAGACCTTAATAACTAGAGGCCCTGGTATGTTCCATACTTATCACATACCCCCTACCAAATCCTCCTTTTAGAAGATATTAAAGTTCAAGGTCCAAGTGAGGCTATTGGTTTTTATTATGGGGACTACCTATTTATAAACCATGATGATTGAAAAAAGGGGTTAAGTGTATTCTATCACTATAGAAAAATAAAAAGAGGTTCATAATTTGAGACCCAAGAGTGGTTTCTCTTTTTGCTCTACCTTCTGTAGATCTACATTTTACAAATTGTCAGGATTTGTTAAAAAATATAGGCGGTTTGCGTGTGCACTGAGATTCTCTCCGACTTCTATAGACGCTTTAAAGATACTTGAGTGCTTGAGTTTTGTTTTCAGCTTAGTTTTATAGCATTTGTTAGGGAATTAACCCTTAATATTAGTCATAAAAGTCAGGAGCTATGCAAAGACACATCTTGCCAATTCAGCAGTTAACTCCGCCCTCCCTCCATAGATCATAATTTTATCTTCTGGAGAGGAGTTAATTATTTTTTTTGCCAATTTAATCAATGTATGAGAATGATACAAACTTAAAGTTTACATATAAAATGAAGACAGACAAAATTGTGTTCTTAGAAATATATGTAGAAGGGAATAAACTAAATACTAAGGCACACTTAAAACCTGTGGACTGTAATAACAATATACATGCATCCAGTTGCCGTCTTGACAGATGGAAAAAGAATATCCCTAGAGGTCAGTTGCTTTGTATAAAGAAAAACTGCACCCAAGATAAGGATTGTGTAGATCATTCTGAACTATTAAATAATATATTTATAAATTGGGGCTATTCAGAAGAACCAATAAAGAAAAATCTGAAATCATATTTACGGAAAAACAACTAAATGTTCCCTTTAACACACAATATAGCAGTAGTTACAAAGTTGTAGAACAGATTAAAACATTGGGGTTTATTGAAAAGAAATGATAAGATTTGGAGTTTGATAGGAGAAGATGCAAGATGATTTACAGAAAAGCTAAAAACCTCAAACAAATATTAGCCCCAACAGGTTTGAACAAAAGAAAAGGACAACGTTTAGAAAAAAAGATTTATTTGACAATGCAATCAAAGATTTTTTTCCCATGCTTTGCATGCAAGGCTTGTAGACATTCTCAAAAAGATGAACTTTAGATCAAATATAACAGGGAAAAAATCTGAAATCCAAGATATAATTAGGCGCACAGATAATAACATACTTGCTAAAATGCAAATGTGAGAAACAGTATAAAGGTGAATCGATAAGAACTGCTAAGGAAAAAGTTAGGGGACATTTATTATCCATTGAGCATGCCACAGACAACAGGAATAAAGATCTGCTAGTTCCTAAAAATGTATACAATGCAATACATGCGATTTAGGGTGTTTTCAGTATATGGCAATTGCTAAACTGAAACTGATTTGGAAAGGGAGAGACACACAAAAAGAACTATTTAAACTTTTAACTTTTTGGGGGGCGGAGCTTGCCACGCTACGAAGTGGTCGCATGCTCTGAGAGCTCTGCAGACCAAGTGCAAATATACGGCTAGATTTAGAGTTCTGCGGCCAAAGGGGTGCGTTAGCTACGCATGCTTTTTTTCCACCGCACCTTTAAATACCGCTGGTATTTAGAGTTCACAGAAGGGCTGCGTTAGGCTCCAAAAATGGGAGCGTAGAGCATATTTACCGCCACTGCAACTCTAGATACCAGCGTTGCTTACGGATGCGGCCAGCTTCAAAAACGTACTCGTGCACGATTCCCCCATAGAAAACAATGGGGCTGTTTGAGCTGAAAAAAAACCTAACACCTGCAAAAAAGTAGCGTTCAGTCCTATGGGGAAACACTTCCTAAGTCTGCACCTAACACTCTAACATGTACCCCGAGTCTAAACACCCCTAACCTTACACTTATTAACCCCTAATCTGCTGCCCCCACTATCGCTGACACCTGCATATTATTATTAACCCCTAATCTGCCGCTCCGTACACCGCCGCAAACTACGTTATCCCTATGTACCCCTAATCTGCTGCCCCCAACACCGCCGACCCCTATATTTATATTATATTTATTAACCCCTAATCTTCCGCCCCCAATGTCGCCTCCGTCTACCTACAATAATTAACCCCTAATCTGCCGACCGGATCTCACCGCTACTCTAATAAATGTATTAACCCCTAAAGCTAAGTCTAACACTAACACCCCCCTAAGTTAAATATAATTTAAATCTAACGAAATAAATTAACTCTTATTAAATAAATTATTCCTATTTAAAGCTAAATACTTACCTGTAAAATAAACCCCAATATAGCTACAATATAAATTATAATTATATTGTAGCTATTTTAGGATTAATATTTATTTTACAGGCAACTTTGTATTTATTTTAACCAGGTACAATAGCTATTAAAAAGTTATTTACTATTTAATAGCTACCTAGTTAAAATAATTACAAAATTACCTGTAAAATAAATCCTAACCTAAGTTACAATTAAACCTAACACTACATTATCAATAAATTAATTAAATAAAATACCTACAATTAAATTCAATGAAATAAACTAACTAAAGTACAAAAAATAAAAAAGAACTAAGTTAAAAAAAATAAAAAAATATTTACAAACATTAGAAAAATATTACAACAATTTTAAACTAATTACACCTACTCTAAGCCCCCTAATAAAATAACAAAGACTCCCAAAATAAAAAAATGCCCTACCCTATTCTAAAATTAAAATAGAAAAGCTCTTTTACCTTACCAGCCCTGAAAAGGGCCCTTTGCGGGGCATGCCCCAAAGAATTCAGCTCTTTTGCCTGTAAAAAAAATCATAAAATACCCCCCCCAACATTACAACCCACCACCCACATACCCCTAATCTAACCCAAACCCTCCTTAAATAAACCTAACACTAAGCCCCTGAAGATCTTCCTACCTTATCTTCACCACGCCGGGTTCACCGATCGATCCAGAAGAGCTCCTCCGATGTCTTGATCCAAGCCCAAGTGGGGGCTGAAGATGTCCATGATCCGGCTGAAGTCTTCATCCAAGCGGGAGCTGAAGAGATCCATGATCCGGCTGAAGTCTTCTATCAAGCGGCATCTTCAATCTTCTTTCTTCCGGATCCATGTTCATCCCGCCGACGCGGAACATCCATCTTCACCGACGACTTCCCGACGAATGACGGTTCCTTTAAGGGACGTCATCCAAGATGGCGTCCCTCGAATTCCGATTGGCTGATAGGATTCTATCAGCCAATCGGAATTAAAGTAGGAAAATTCTGATTGGCTGATGGAATCAGCCAATCAGAATCAAGTTCAATCCGATTGGCTGATCCAATCAGCCAATCAGATTGAGCTCGCATTCTATTGGCTGTTCCGATCAGCCAATTTTAACTATTATAGAAGTACAACCCACCTAGTTATAAAGAATTACGGTTGGAGTATATCATCTACCATCTATCATATAAACCATGGCTCACTCGCAAAAAAAGAAGCCGAAGTATAGCGATCCTCCAAAATGGACTCTCTCAGATCATTTCCCTAACAAAAATTATTAGTAATCACTTTGTTTCGCCTTATTGTCTCTCCCCCTTTTCATGCCCCCTACTCCTTCCACTATATCTGTTTCAATGGAAGTTCTAGCTAACTCCTGGCATGAAGAAGCTGTTGATCGGCCTTCAGATGTTGGGTAACGTATACTACTGAATCTAGATACTAGCTTAAAGTGTCACTAGTATTATTACTATGTTACCTATATATCATTGTTCCCTGTTCTCTTATGTTTTTATGTTTTTGTTTCTTTCACATTTCCTTCAAGAAAAGTTATACTCTTGTTCATATTGCTTGTTTATGATTTTAAAAAAAAATAAAAATGATTCTCTCATTGCACATACTCTATGCGAGGTAGCCTAGCTTCTTCACACATACGTCAGTCAACTGCAGAAATATTTCTTGACAGTGTCCACCTCTCAACTAAAGAAAAATTCTTTATCATACAACTATTTACGACAGGTGACAGAACCTATTGTATATACGGGACTCTTCACCTCCCACCCCCCTTTCACATAGTAAGTAGTGGTCCCTGAGGAGATTATTCAAAGACCGACGCTTCTACAATACTATAACAATACATCTTTCTGTAGGACTTCCCAAAATCATAGTCTTCATATGATATACATATGTCACTTCTCTGATGACTTCGATGCACTCCTTATTTCAGCACCTCAAATGTATATTTTCAAAGCTTAGTTTGACGCCACTTCCACCCTAGGCTACTCCACAGACATAACCTTCACAACAATCAATTTTTATTACAAATGTACTATATTTCTTCACGATGGTTATGCTTCTAATCACCTGTATAATATGTAACTCTGAGAAAACATCCAGCATTTACAAACATTTGACTAAGGTTATTATGGTTATCTAGTTTTTTTATTGTGAAATGTAATGTTTATTGTTCATTGCCTATTACCATCTTCTAATTGAGTTGACACAAGTCCAGCCCAGAGTGGGGATTTCCTCTCTGGCACTCTCCTATCTTTTCCTTTACCTCCTTTATTTCGATACATCTTTAGTTCTGAACGCCCGCTTTAGGGCGATTGGCCCTTCCCCTATAGATCCTCCCCTTTATTCTACTACAGACCCCATAGCACTTGGTCTGCCACATACATATACTACGCAGCGACCACCCCAAACTTTACATACATTTTATATTTGCAACTCCCTTCCCCCCCAACCCCCTTTCCTACATTATATGAGCGGCTCTTGCCCACTGCTTCCCCCACTTCAGCTAACCTCATACATAACTTATTTAAAATGTACGCTAAAACCTTAACCTCTCGTAGACCAGAGCTTCTCCCTATCGTATAACCCAGATTCCTTTCGAAACCCCCTTAACCCCCCCTTACCTTATCATAATGGCACAATTATGCATCTTGACTCTAAATACACAAGGCCTCAATTCACCTGCAAAACGCAGCCTCTTAATTAATATGCTACATCACTCTAGAATTGACATGGCCTTTATTCAGGAAACTCATTGGCTTCTTAACTCTGACTCTGTACACTCCTATAAAAAATACCCTATTGTGATAACAGCCTCCTATGTGTCTAAGTCAAGAGGGGTTGCGATCTTTATTAACACCCATGTCACATATGAACCCATATATATTGAACGGGACCCACAGGCCTTATTTATTGGTTTAATATGCAAATTAAATGAAAAACTGTTCACCCTAGAGAAAACTTACGTGCCCAACTCGAGGCAGATTAAATTCTTTAGACAACTACTATGTTCAGTGTCAGCAGGGAAACAAGGAGAGCTCATCTTGGGTGGGGATTTTAATTTGATTTGGGACCCCTCTCTGGATAGAATAGGCCCCAAGGTCTCTCAAGCCGAAAGATCGATACACCCTCTCTCGGTTGCATTCCAGAATTTATTTAAACAATATGACGTATACGATGCTTGTAGAGCACTCCACCCTGGGGACAAAGAATTCACCTTTTACTCTGCCCCGTATAAATCCTATAAAAGAATTGATTTTCTTTTCCTGAGCGTTCGCACCTTATAACTTGCCACTCACGCCACGGTCTCGCCGATAACGTGGTCTGATCATGACTCCCGCCTCATAATTCTAGGCTCCTTACCATCACATGCCCTCCCCTCATCGTGGCACCTTAAAGATTTTTTGGTTACTCACCCTACCCTCAAAATAGAAACACAAGATATCATTTCTGACTTTCTAACAATAAATTATATTAGAGGACACTACATTACGAAAGCCTCACAAATCAGAAGAGCCCAGGGCATCTTATTAGAGTCCTTAACCTGTCAACTTAGATCTTTAAAAAATCAGATCTCCACTTCCTATAATATCCCTGTAAAAACATGTTGTGTAAAAACATGTCTCACTGACATCTCTACACAGATAAGAATTTTGGAGTTCAACAAAACCCAAAATCCTCACTTTTAGCAATAAAGTTAAGGAATCCGCCTGCACAAACCAAAATAACCTGTCTCCGTTCAGGTAATAGTGTAATGTCCTCCCCGGGAGCAATTGGAGACACCTTTAGAGACTTTTACTCTAAGCTATGCAATTTAGAGTCTTCTGACCCTACCCAGCTGCTCTCTGCGGATGACATTCGCTCTTTTTCTAAACTCTCTCAACTTACCCAAGCTCGACCAGGAGAATGTCCCCGATCTTATCCCTCCGATCTCACTCGAAGAGGTTCCCCTAAGTATTAAGGAACTTAAGGTCTCTAAATCCCCGGGCCCAGATGGCTTTACTGGACGATTATACAAAACTTATGACCCTTTGATCTCTCCCATCCTATGCAGAACTTTCAATGAAGTTAATTATAAGGGATCTTTTTGGAAAGAATACCTAGAAGCCACGCTCACAACCATCCTCAAACCTAGTAAAGACCCTCTTGATTGTGGTAGCTACCGTCTTATCTCCTTACTCAATTTAGACACTAAATTATATGCAAAAAATATTGCTAATCACCTCTCCAAAATCATATCCACCCTAGTACACCCGGACCAAGTGGAGTTTATCACCCAAAGAGAGGGTCCAGATGCTATGAGAAGAGTACTTGATATCTTGGTCGAAGCTACCGAGAGGGAGGTGCCCATGCTCACCCTGTCACTTGATGCTGAAAAAGCCTTTGACAGGGTGAGATGGGAATTCCTTTGGGAAACCCTACGAGCCTTTAAACTACCAAGCGAACTTATAATCTCCATCCAGGCACTATACTCCGCCCCATTTGCCAAGGTCAGAAGAGTGGGCTTTCAGTCTCACTATTTTGAAATCTCTAATGGAACTAGACAAGGTTGCCCTCTCTCACCGCTATTGTTCGCTCTTGTCATAGAACCTATTGGACAGGCCATTAGGCTAGATCCAGGTATTACAGGCTTCACTATAAGAGAGTCCCAACATAAAATCACCTTGTATGCCAATGATATTACCCTCCTCCTTACTAACCCATCCAGGTCTCTTCTGGCTGTATTCAAGCTACTTGCCCACTTCAGCACGCTGAGTCATTATAAACTGAACATTACTAAGACGGAAGCCCTACATACTAACATACCACCTCATGAACTAGAATCCTTACAGAGAAAATACCAGTTTCAGTGGTCATCAGCCGCCATTAAGCTCCTAGGAATTTATCTCAGCCCTTCCATAAACAGTTATCTCTAGAAATTTTTCAGACAGACTTCCCGAACGGTGGAGACTTCTAGACTCATGGGAATACCATGAGATCTCCTGGACAGGTAGGATCGCGGCTATTAAAATGTCATTCATACCCAAAATAACTTATCTATTTTGGTTCCTTCCGATCAATGTCCCTAGGCCCATTCTTAATAAGTTACAGAGCCTTATCACTAAATACATCTGGAAAGACAAAAGGCCCAGAACATCCAGACAAACCCTACAGAGAACATTGGCCACAGGGGGACTTAGCCTACCAAACATCATTCTCTACCATCAGGCCCCCAGGCTGACTCATTTGATGTGTTGGGGCAATACAGCCAATCTTTCCTCTTGGAGGGAAGTTGAACAATCTCTCCTGTGATTCTAGACACCCTACAATACTGGGAACAAATCAGACACCTACCTACCATTGCTCCTCACCCATCTCCAAAACAAACGATTGCCAGCTCACTCTTCTGTCTCCCAGACTCTCATATCTCCAGTTGGCAGAAGTTTGAGGTCACCTGCATTCATGATTTATATGACCATACAAATACCTTATCTTACTCTAAAATTCTCAGCAAATTACATATCCCAATTCCATTAAGATTTGAAACCTTCCGCCTCTGTTCTATGGTCTGACCGTGGGGATTCACAATTCCCAAAGACAGGCCTTAGAGCTACTACAAGTTGGGAGCAGAGATGGTCACAAATTCACAAGATCAAGGGAACACTCTCATTCCACTATGACATCTTGATTGAACCCTCCTCTCACCATAAAATGTCTTAATACCTGGCATGAGAGAGGGAACTAAATTTTACTGCTGATGCTGACTCATGGTATAAAGAACTTTTATTTACCAAAAAATTGTTGCACTGCGCAACACTATGGGAGCTCCACTATAAGCTCACTGTTCGATGGCACTTGGTCCCCACAGCCTTACACAAAATTTACAGTAATCATCCACCCACATGTTGGAGAGACTGTGGACAATTAGGTACTCAGACTCACATTTGGCGATCCTGCCCAAAGATTGAACCCGTTTGGACGCAGCTCTTTGATATTATCAAATCCCTGAATATCACCCCTCCGCTTAGCCTACAAACTTGTCTACTTCACCTAGATTTTCCGACATTACCTCTCACCCAAAAATCTTTAATTATTTACCTACTTATGTCCATTAAAATTGAAATTGCAAAGGCCTGGAAGCAAACTTCGCCCCCCTCTATTTCACAAATTATCGCCACGGTAAATTTCCTTCTACGAATGGAGTCATACTCCTATTCGGTTTTAGATAAAATGGACGCCTACTATGAGATTTGGATACCCTGGTTAGAGAAATTCCCCTGCTAAGCCTATTAGATAATTACTGCCAATACCCTTCCTCTCCCCCCCCCCCCCCACTATTCCCCCACCCCTCCTTGCCTTATAATTATACAAGAGCTATTGTACCTCATGGTTTAAAATTGAAAATGAGAAACTTTAAGTTGAATTGGGACATTTCTACTCAGTTTATATCTAGAAGCCAGAAATCACAGTTTCATTGTCTTTTCTCTTTTTCTTTTTTTCTTTGTTGTCTCCCTTTGTTGTTTACCATTTATGATGTATATTGGGTTTTAACATCTTTCCATTATACTGGAATACTCTGTTTACCAATTCTTTTGTTCAGTACATATCTGGTTTAAGCATTCTAGCGAGATTTGTATTCTTTCTGGCATGTATATGATCATTATGTATGTGGACTTATTTTTCTTTTTTCTTATTAAAAATTATTTAAAAAAACAAAACAAAAAAAAACTTTTAACTTTTTTTGTTATTATTTTTTTTTCTTATTATAATTTCTTTTTGACTGTCAAAATATCATATTTATATTGATTTAGGTAACAATAATGCCTGTTAAATTTCTATAAGATACATGTAGTGAATAAGAGTAAATAAATAGCGTTATTAAATTCCTCCTTTTCTAGTTATAGGTATCTATACAGGTATATCGTAGTATTGTGTGAAAGATTAAGGCAATTTAGGGAAACTCTTTTATACTATCACACATTTATGTTTTTATGTTACATTAGAATAAGACAGGTACAATGTTTATTTTATCTGATTTGATTAAGTAATTATTGTTTGTATGATTGTTCATAATGCCAGTACTGTTAGTGACAATCAAGATAGTGCAAGTGAGACTTGCAGTGAAGCAGTGTTGAGAATGTATTGTAATGAAAATAGGTTTTTGATGAGCTTGAAAAAGAACGTGTTTTGAAACGTGTTGCTCTGCTCTCTGCTTCCGTAGTGAGGCACATTGTTACTTCTGTGATCGGAGTTGGGCATTTAAATTCTTCATAGTGGATTGTTACTATTGCTATAGGCGAATCTGTGGAGGTTCAGATTTGTTGTGTACGATCTGACCCTTGAGATTGAGTACTTATATCCACTGAGTTTTGACTTTCCGTAGAGGTATTTCTACCCATTCATCAAAAATCTGACACACAGAAAAGGAGAGGATCCTGCCCGATATTAAGCCTGTAGAATATATAGCTCAGTTGGGAACTCTGATCTAGTCGCGGGATTGGATGACCGTGTGTTTGGTGCCGGAAATTACTATCTGAAATGTGAGTATTGAGATCATTTTTTTTTCACGGTGCCTGATATTACACTAAAAGGAAAATCCCCTTTTTGTTAGGAGGATCACTACGCTGTCGGGATCTCACTCTGTGAGAAACACGGTTAAAGGACAGCTTTTCAGCTACTCTCTGGGCTCCCATTAGGATTGGTTTTTGAACTTTACCTACACACATCTTGTTAGAACTAAAAGTTACAGACTTTTCTAGCTGTCCCCCGCATAGATCATTTATTTATTGTTTTTTTAACCTATATTGTATTTATTTAATATCGCTCTTTGTGTTTTGTCATTATTTATTAGGTCGACCTATCAGGATGTTATATATGAATTATTGTATTAAATTAAAATTGTTTTATTAATTAAATATTGTTATATTTGTAACTGGCACTTTCTTTTTATCTGCAGTTTTGTTTGAGATTTTAGTATTGATTGATCCAAACTGATTATTTTATTTATTTAGGTATATATATTTATTTATTCACTTTAGAGTAAACGCCTGCTGTTAATCTTCTGCATTAGTTTGGTCTAGCAGTGACTATATATATTCTATCTCTTTGTATGAACTTTTATATACAATATATACATTACTGATCCCTAGTTTTGATACACTTTAGCTACTTTTCAGCGCTCCCTAGCTACTTTTTGTTTGATTAATGAAAATAGGTCACATGCAAATGAGTATTTACCTTTCAGCGTGAACAAAGGGGTTACATGAATAAAGCATTCATATAACCTTAAAGGGTGGGAATGGGCTATTATATATATATCAGTTTTGAAAAGAGGTACTTTACACGCAAAATATCCTTGCATTTGTGGCAGTGGGTTTTTAACAAACAAAATGATAAAGCATTGAGTTCACTTAAGAAACTCAGCTTCCAATTCAGGAGCTAATTGCTAATAGATTGTAATTGATGCCTTACTTTGTTTTTACATACCAGGCTTTTTGATTGATCTTCATTAGACACCTCCCTGGGACAGTAAAAAATGTGGTATGAGTGCTATAAAAACGGTGTAAGCTTAAATCCCTTGGCAGTCTAGTAAATCTCCATATACTGACTATTGGTGCATAGTATGAGAAAGGGGGTGGGATAAGCGCTCTATATGGGAGCTCACCAGATAAAAATGTATGATATAATATATTCTATTAGTTCAAAGAGAAAGAAGCCAAGTGATATATAAAAGGTTTCAATGAAAAATGTATATTAATCATATGTGAATATTGTAGTAATGAATACCGTAATATACACTATACACAAATAGTTAAAAATACATACATGATGCCGGCATCGACTGAGTTAAAATATAGCTAAGAATTAGGCCATATACATTACAGGGAGTGCAGAATTATTAGGCAAGTTGTATTTTTGAGGATTAATTTTATTATTGAACAACAACCATGTTCTCAATGAACCCAAAAAACTCATTAATATCAAAGCTGAATACTTTTGGAAGTAGTTTTTAGTTTGTTTTTAGTTATAGCTATTTTAGGGGGATATCTGTGTGTGCAGGTGACTATTATTGTGCATAATTATTAGGCAACTTAACAAAAAACAAATATATACCCATTTCAATTATTTATTTTTAACAGTGAAACCAATATAACATCTCAACATTCACAAATTGTCAGGGTTTTGTTAGGACTTAGTACTGTTCCTTTAAGTCTTGATTACTCTACCCCTATTTAAGGCTCCTCCTCACTCTAATCTATGCTTGGTAATTTGTTGCGCTTGTTCACCTCAAGAGCCTGTGAAGACACCTAGCCTATCCCTGCTGCTCTGCTCGGATCCTTGTTTCCCTTACTCACTAGGTTGTGAGTTCTCCTGTCAAAAGACCCTGTTCGTTCATCTACGTATTTGGGGAAATACCTTCTCTACCCTCCTTGAAAGATTGAAGCTGTTTGTTTTGCCGGTTCCTCTGCTGATCCGTTCAGCGTGTGACGTCAGACCCGGCATCCGGCCCTGCAGATTCAGCGTGTGCTCCTCTCTCATCGCAAGCTGTGTTTCTCTGTCGCAGCACCATAACTAACTCTGCTAAACTTACCTGGTATTTCTCCGGATCCTGGTCTGTATCTGTTACTTATTTACTATCAGTATTATACTTGCCTGTGTACTTGTACTACGGACTGCCATATACACATACTAAATACTACCTACAGGTGATATTCAGACTTCCTCCCAAGAGACATGCTTATAGCGCTTAAGGCAAATATTCTCAGTATTGATTTCTGTGTCACTCTCCAGCTCAATTCATCTACTGCCAAACTGTTTAGTTGTATATCACCTAATTGAGATATAAACCTCTCCTCATTGGTTGATCTGTATCATATTAAGCACTATATTCATATGCTACCTAAGTTTACCTAGTATTCATATATATCACAAACCAGAGCATTGTGACATTCATCCTGCAACATATATATCTATATCATGGGTGATTGCGGGTGTGTATGTATATTGTATATATTTTATTCTGTATGAGATGTGTGTATGTAATTCCTTAAGCCAAAGGATTTAATACACTTCAACTGCAAACTACCTTTGCCTATTCTGTGTACACTGCTTACATAACTTCTAAGTTGCGTTAAGGTTCCGTATCTCTCTGTATCCCTACAGAAGAGACCCTCAGTACGATGAGCATAACAGAATTCTAATAAGTTAAGTCTTACAGAATTCGAGGTATGGTGTGAGGCTGAGTGGTCCTACTAGAATAAGGATACTAGTTCACCCATTCAAAGTTTATATCATTGCAGTGTTTCACATCCTGACATACTTCCTCACATATCTTGACATAATCTTGACATATTACCAAGCCATAAAAGATAGTGTACTGGTATTCAGCAATATGGATATAAGTGTGTTAGCAAACAGGGTTGGATCCCTAGCCCAGAGCATGGATAACATGATCCAGGGGTTGAGAGAGATACAACTGGAGAATCAAAATATCAGAAAGTTTATAAATGAACATCTTGCTAGCAAACCACCTGTTGCTGAAAGTACATCAGAGCCTGTGGTCAACCCACCTGACAAATTCTATGGGGATAGGTCTATGTACAGAGACTTCAGAAATTCATGCACTTTATTGTTTACTTTAAGGCCTAAATCCTACCACACAGACAGAATTAGAGTCCTAACTGTCATCTCTTTTTTGAGAGGTGAGGCTAGATCTTGGGCTAATGCCTTTTATGAGAATGATGATCCTATCTTAAATTCTCTGGATACTTTCTTTAGTGCTATGTCCCTTCTGTATGAAGACCACAATAAACAGAGTACAGCAGAAACAAAGTTAAGATCCCTACGCCAAGGGAAAAGAATTGTTGAAGAATATATAACAGATTTTAAAAGATGGGCACCCGATACCTTGTGGAATAATCCAGCACTGAGGAACCAGTTCCGTCATGGCCTCTGTGATGCATTAAAAGATGAGTTAGCAAGAGGTATCATTCCTGATGATTTGGAAACCCTAATGACTCTCTGCATAGGAATTGATAGAAGACTTAGAGAAAGAAAGTCTGAAAAATCTACTGTCGACTCTAGTACTAAGAAGCATTCTACATACCATTTCTACCCTTCCACTTTGCCATCTAGGTCCACAGATGAACCCATGGATGTAGCTGTTATTCGAGGTCCATTAAAACCAGAAGAGAAAGCCAGACGTAAATTACTCAATTTATGTCTCTACTGCACAGAAAAAGACCACACTGTCAGGGACTGTCCTGCACTCCTTCGACAGAAAAAGGGTAAGACACCACTGAGTGAACATGCTCTCAATATGGTTAATAAAGTAACATCACACTTATCACTGCCTCTCTCCTTACAGTGGCATCACTTGAAGATAAACGTTCAGGCCGTAGTTGACTCTGGAGCTTCTGGGAATTTCGTGGATACTGCTTTTGTCATAAATAATAATATCCCACTAATAAAAAAAGAGTGTTGCACTGGCTATCCGTTTGGTTGATGGCTCTTTCTTTAGTTCCGGTCCTATTACACACCACACTATCCCTATTACTGTTATATCAGGTTCAGGTCATACAGAGTTGATTTCTTTTGATGTGCTCCCCACTTCTGTATACCCCATGATACTTGGTTTCAAATGGTTAATTAAACATAACCCTTCTATATCTTGGAAGGATGCTTCTGTTACCTTTACATCACAGTTTTGCAAGCAGTTTTGTTTTGCTTCACATACCCTCTGTCACATAACTGAACAGACTCTACCTAAATGTTATGATGAGTATGCGGATGTATTTGACAAGGTTGAGGCACAGTCATTGCCGCCCCATAGACCTTATGACTGCCCTATAGATCTTATACCTGGTAGTACCATTCCATTTGGGCACATATACCCTTTGTCACAACCTGAGTTGGCTCATTTAAAAGAGTATTTGGATGAGAACCTGAAAAAAGGGTTTATTAGGCCCTCTACTTCTTCAGCAGGGGCAGCCATGTTTTTTGTAAAAAACAAAGATGGTAGTCTTCGCCCCATTATTGACTATAGACAGTTAAATAAATGTACAAAGAAGAATAGATACCCCCTGCCTCTCATTCCTGAACTAATTGAACGTTTACAGGGTGCCACCATCTATACCAAACTTGATCTCAGAGGTGCTTACAATTTGATCAGGATGAGGGCAGGGGATGAATGGTTAACAGCTTTCCGTACACGGTACGGACTTTACGAATACACGGTTATGCCGTTTGGGTTATGCAATGCCCCAGCGACATTTCAGTGTTTTATAAACAATGTTTTTCACGACCTATTAGATGTTTGCATTGTCATATATTTGGATGACATTCTTGTTTATTCTGACACTTTTGAGAACCATTTGTCACATGTAAAACAAGTTTTAGATCGTTTAAGGGCTCATCGTTTATATGCAAAGTTAGAAAAATGTATTTTCAACACTAACACTATTTCCTTCTTGGGTTATTGCATTTCCCCTAATGGCATCTCTATGGAGTCTAGTAAAGTTGAAGCCATCACCAACTGGCCTACTCCAACTAGTAAGAAGGAGATCCAAAGATTCCTTGGGTTTGCGAATTTCTATAGGAGATTTATTAAGAACTTCTCCCATATTGTCAAACCTTTAACTATTTTAACACGGAAAGATGTTAAATTTCTATGGAATCAGAAAGCTGAGGATACCTTTACCACTCTCAAAAGCAAGTTCATTTCAGCCCCTATTCTACAATTCCCAGACCCCAGATGTCATTACACGCTTGAGGTTGACGCTTCTGAGTATGCTATAGGGGCTGTTCTCTCTCAAAGACCCTCTCAAAGCGAACCCATGCATCCGGTGTCATACTACTCCCGAGTCATGAGTTCCGCTGAAATCAATTATGGCATCGGAGATAAAGAGCTTCTTGCCATTAAATCAGCTCTGGAATTCTGGAGGCACCTTCTCGAAGGTACAACCCATCCCATCACCATATTTACAGACCATCGTAACTTAGAGTATCTGAAGTCCAATAAAACTCTGACTTCACGACAGGTACGATGGAGTCTGTTTCTTTCGCGTTTTGATTACGTGATTACCTACCGACCAGGGTCAAAAAATCTTAAGGCCGATTCCTTATCTAGAAAAGACCCAAGACCACCTAACTTGGAAGTTCCACAGTCTATTATACCTCAAGACAGATTCATATGTCTAACAAAGAATTTCAAATCTACTTTAAAAGAACAACAAAGTCTGGATCCTACTCTAAATCAACTTGATGTAAGTAAACATTCTGATGATCTGTTTTATCATGGCAACCGATTATATATTCCACCAGCTCTCAGGGATGAAGTGATTGCCACTGCTCACGACACCCCTGGCATGTCATCCTGGAGTCCACAGAACTGTGCATCTGCTTATGAGGACTTATTGGTGGCCTAAGATGACTGACACTGTTACTCAGTTTGTTCAAACCTGCCTAGTCTGTACTACTAGAAAACATCACCATATCCGTCCGTATGGATACCTTCTATCTTTACCTATACCTGAGAGACCATGGGTCGACATTGCAATGGATTTTATTGTTGATCTACCACCATCCCAAAATTACAATACCATTTTAGTGGTGGTAGATCTATTCTCTAAAATGGCTCACTTTCTACCTCATAGAGGTCTTCCAACAGCTTCAGAAACTTTAACATTATTCCTAAACAATATAGTAAAACTACATGGTCTACCTGATACAATCACCACGGATAGAGGTACACAGTTTACCTCTAGATTCTGGAATCAGCTATGTCGTTCTCTTAACATCACTAAAAGACTAAGCACTGCATACCATCCACAGACAAATGGGCAGACAGAGAGGACTAATCAATCATTAGAACAATATCTCCGCTGTTACTGCACATTAGAACAGGACAATTGGCATGCTTTGTTGGCAACAGCCGAGTTCGCCCATAATAATTCACTTAATTCGTCTACCAAAACAACACCATTCTTTGTGAATTATGGTTTCCATCCAACATATAACCCTGTTTCCTTGAGTGACTCCCCTATGCCTGTTGTCACTGATTTCGTGAATACCATTGCTAAAGGATTTGCCTCTTTGAAATTGGTTTTACAGGAGGCTCAAGCTTCGCAGAAATACCATTACGATCTACGTCGTTCAAGACCCCCTGACTACAAAGTTGGTGATAAGGTTTGGTTAAGCACAAAGAACCTCAGGTTACGAATTCCAACCAAGAAATTGGCTGCACTTTATTTGGGGCCCTATTGAATTACAAAAGTAATCAATGCTAATGCAGTGACTTTACTCTTGCCCACTTCTTTAAGGGTCCACCCAATGTTCCATGTCTCCCTTTTGAAACCCTATGGCATGGTCAGGGGTGAACAGCAGTTTTCATCGCCACCTCCGCAGGGGGGGGATGATATGGAGTATGAAATTGAATCCATCCTGGACTCTCGAATCCTTCGCAACCAACTTCAGTACCTGGTTAGTTGGAAGGGGTTTGGTCCTGAAGAGGACTCCTGGGAGCCTTGTGCCAATGTGTCTGCTCCACGTCTTCTGTCCTTGTTTCACCGAAGGAACCCCGACCGTCCTGGTCCTTGATCCTCTGAGCGGCTCCTTGAGGGGGGTGTCCTGTCAGGGTTTTGTTAGGACTTAGTACTGTTCCTTTAAGTCTTGATTACTCTACCCCTATTTAAGGCTCCTCCTCACTCTAATCTATGCTTGGTAATTTGTTGCGCTTGTTCACCTCAAGAGCCTGTGAAGATACCTAGCCTATCCCTGCTGCTCTGCTCGGATCCTTGTTTCCCTTACTCACTAGGTTGTGAGTTCTCCTGTCAAAAGACCCTGTTCGTTCATCTACGTATTTGGGGAAATACCTTCTCTACCCTCCTTGAAAGATTGAAGCTGTTTGTTTTGCCGGTTCCTCTGCTGATCCGTTCAGCGTGTGACGTCAGACCCGGCATCCGGCCCTGCAGATTCAGCGTGTGCTCCTCTCTCATCGCAAGCTGTGTTTCTCTGTCGCAGCACCATAACTAACTCTGCTAAACTTACCTGGTATTTCTCCGGATCCTGGTCTGTATCTGTTACTTATTTACTATCAGTATTATACTTGCCTGTGTACTTGTACTACGGACTGCCATATACACATACTAAATACTACCTACAGGTGATATTCAGACTTCCTCCCAAGAGACATGCTTATAGCGCTTAAGGCAAATATTCTCAGTATTGATTTCTGTGTCACTCTCCAGCTCAATTCATCTACTGCCAAACTGTTTAGTTGTATATCACCTAATTGAGATATAAACCTCTCCTCATTGGTTGATCTGTATCATATTAAGCACTATATTCATACGCTACCTAAGTTTACCTAGTATTCATATATATCACAAAACAGAGCATTGTGACATTCATCCTGCAACATATATATCTATATCATGGGTGATTGCGGGTGTGTATGTATATTGTATATATTTTATTCTGTATGAGATGTGTGTATGTAATTCCTTAAGCCAAAGGATTTAATACACTTCAACTGCAAACTACCTTTGCCTATTCTGTGTACACTGCTTACATAACTTCTAAGTTGCGTGAAGGTTCTGTATCTCTCTGTATCCCTACAGAAGAGACCCTCAGTACGATGAGCATAACAGAATTCTAATAAGTTAAGTCTTACAGAATTCGAGGTATGGTGTGAGGCTGAGTGGTCCTACTAGAATAAGGATACTAGTGCAGCCATTCAAAGTTTATATCATTGCAGTGTTTCACATCCTGACATACTTCCTCACATATCTTGACATAATCTTGACACAAATATACATTTCTGACATTCAAAAACAAAACAAAAACAAATCAGTGACCAATATAGCCACCTTTCTTTGCAAGGACACTCGAAAGCCTGCCATCCATGGATTCTGTCAGTGTTTTGATCTGTTCACCATCAACATTGCGTGCAGCAGCAACCACAGCCTCCCAGACACTGTTCAGAGAGGTGTACTGTTTTCCCTCCTTGTAAATCTCACATTTGATGATGGACCACAGGTTCTCATAGGGGTTCAGATCAGGTGAACAAGGAGGCCATGTCATTAGATTTTCTTCTTTTATATCCTTTCTTGCCAGCCACGCTGTGGAGTACTTAGACGCGTGTGATGGAGCATTGTCCTGCATGAAAATCATGTTTTTCTTGAAGGATGCAGCCTTCTTCCTGTACCACTGCTTGAAGAAGGTGTCTTCCAGAAACTGGCAGTAGGACTGGGAGTTGAGCTTGACTCCATCCTCAACCCGAAAAGGCCCCACAAGCTCATCTTTGATGATACCAGCCCAAACCAGTACTCCACCTCCACCTTGCTGGCATCTGAGTCGGACTGGAGCTCTCTGCCCTTTACCAATCCAGCCACAGGCCCATCCATCTGGCCCATCAAGACTCACTCTCATTTCATCAGTCCATAAAACCTTAGAAAAATCAGTCTTGAGATATTTCTTGGCCCAGTCTTGACGTTTCAGCTTGTGTGTCTTGTTCAGTGGTGGTCGTCTTTCAGCCTTTCTTACCTTGGCCATGTCTCTGAGTATTGCACACCTTGTGCTTTTGGGCACTCCAGTGATGTTGCAGCTCTGAAATATGGCCAAACTGGTGGCAAGTGGCATCTTGGCAGCTGCACGCTTGACTTTTCTCAGTTCATGGGCAGTTATTTTGCGCCTTGGTTTTTCCACACGCTTCTTGCGACCCTGTTGACTATTTTGAATGAAACGCTTGATTGTTCGATGATCACGCTTCAGAAGCTTTGCAATTTTAAGAGTGCTGCATCCCTCTGCAAGATATCTCACTATTTTTTACTTTTCTGAGTCTGTCAAGTCCTTCTTTTGACCCATTTTGCCAAAGGAAAGGAAGTTGCCTAATAATTATGCACACCTGATAAAGGGTGTTGATATCATTAGACCACACCCCTTCTCATTACAGAGATGCACATCACTTAATATGCTTAATTGGTAGTAGGCTTTCGAGCCTATACAGCTTGGAGTAAGACAACATGCATAAAGAGGATGATGTGGTCAAAATACTCATTTGCCTAATAATTCCGCACTCCCTGTAGATGTAAATGTTAAATGTGAATATTTAAAAAACAATTAGTACTGTAATGTTGCATAGATATCTAAAACATAAGTACAACCTTAATTAGGCATATATATATATATATATATATATATATATATATATATATATAATAGCAGTATATTGATCAATAGAAAACAATATGGCTGCAGAGAGCTAATAATTTCAAACCGCTCTTATGTCTGGAGCAAATATCGAGTGAGTCCAATCTGTTAGCCGTTAGAAGCATCTATGAGAAAACAAGCCGTGAGCTGTGTGCGTCACGTCACCTGACTAATCAGAGTCCTCCAATCCTGTGAGCCTCTTGTTTCAAATTTGTATCCACTTTTGGCTCACAGGATTGGAGGACTCTGATTAGTCAGGTGACGTGACGCACACAGCTCATGGCTTGTTTTCTCACTCGATATTTGCTCCAGACATAAGAGCGGTTTGAAATTATTAGCTCTCTGCAGCCATATTGTTTTCTGTTAATCGATATACTGCTATTATATATATATCTCTGCCTAATCAAGGTTGTACTTATGTTTTAGATATATATGCAAAATTACAGTACTAATTGTTTTTTAAATATTCACATTTAACATTTACATGTTATGGCCTAATTCTTAGCTATATTTTAACTCAGTCGATGCCGGCATCACATATGTATTTTTAACTATTTGTGTATAGTGTATATTACGGTATTCATTACTACGATATTCACATATGAATAATATACATTTTTCATTAAAACCTTTTATATATATATCACTTGGCTTCTTTCTCTTTGAACTAATAGAATATATTATATCATACATTTTTATCTGGTGAGCTCCCCTTTTAGAGCGCTTATCCCACCCCCTTTCTCATACTATGCACCTCCCTGGGACAACAAAAAACTTTATTTCATTACAAAATTCCTGAGCATTTCTTCCCACTCAATAAAATGTGTTTTTTTTTTTAATTAATTTTACAATACAAAGAGTTCAAACAAAAGAAGGCTTGAGGTACATTTCACAAAATTCAAAACAACACAAAATAATATTGTACACCATGCATTATTTAATCACAATAAGGTCCCTCTCAGAGCTCACATTCCCCTCTCTGACCTCACAACAAAAATAACAAACTAATAGAAAGGAAATAAAAATAAAAATGTTGCTTCTGGGTTTAATAAAAATTATAAAAGTTAAATAAAACTATTTAAGTTGCCACTCATGGACCTGCAGTCTAGTAACTTGCATATACTATATATATATATATATATATATATATATATATATATATATATATATATATATATATATATATATATATATATATATATATATATATGTTATGAATATTATCCTTATTATTATTATTATTATTATTTTTATTATTATTTCAGTATTGTACCCGCAAAGTGTATTATGTGTTTAGACACAATAAATATTATGGAACCTCTATATCATTCTGATAATGTAACTCAATATTTATATAATAGCGGTTACCAACTTTGCAGGGGCAATGTGTGCAATTTAATAACATTCTGAATTATATCATTTGCAAAGGATAATATATATATAAAACCGGAATCCTTTTAGTTCTGATTTGTCTATTTATTAAACTGAGACCAGATCAATAAACAAACTTACACCTAGATTTAGAGTTCTGCGGCCAAAGGGGTGCGTAGCTAACGCTGGCTTTTTTTCTGGCCGCACCTTTTAAATACTGCTGGTATTGAGAGTTCACAGAATGGCTGCGTTAGGCTCAAAAAAAGTGTAGAGCATATTTAACGCAACTTCAACTCTTGATACCAGCGGTGCTTACGTACGCGGCCAGCTTCAAAAACGTGCTCGTGCACGATTCCCCCATAGAAAACAATGGGGCTGTTTGAGCGGAAAAAAAACTAACACCTGCAAAAAAGCCGCGTTCAGCTCCTAACGCAGCCCCATTGTTGTCTATGGGGAAACACTTCCTACGTCTGCACCTAACACTCTAACATGTACCCCGAGTCTAAACACCCCTAACCTTACACTTATTAACCCCTATTCTGCCGCCCCCGCTATCGCTGACCCCTGCATATTTTGTTTAACCCCTAATCTGCCGCTCCGTAAACCGCCGCTACTTACATTATCCCTATGTACCCCTAATCTGCTGCCCCTAACACCGCCGACCACTATATTATATTTATTAACCCCTAATCTGCCCCCCACAACGTGGCCTCCACCTGCCTACACTTATTAACCCCTAATCTGCCGAGCGGACCGCACCGCTATTATAATAAAGTTATTAACCCCTAATCCGCCTCACTAATCCTATAATAAATAGTATTAACCCCTAATCTGCCCTCCCTAACATCGCTGACACCTAACTTCAAACATTAACCCCTAATCTGCCGACTGGAGCTCACCGCTATATAAATGAATTAACCCCTAAAGCTAAGTCTAACCCTAACACTAACACCCCCCTAAGTTAAATATAATTTTTATCTAACGAAATAAATGAACTCTTATTAAATAACTTATTCCTATTTAAAGCTAAATATTTACCTGTAAAATAAATCCTAATATAGCTACAATATAAATGATAATTATATTATAGCTATTTTAGGATTTATATTTATTTTACAGGTAACTTTGTATTTATTTTAACCAGGTACAATAGCTATTAAATAGTTAAGAACTATTTAATAGCTAAAATAGTTAAAATAATTACAAAATTACCTGTAAAATAAATCCTAACCTAAGTTACAATTAAACCTAACACTACACTATCAATAAATTAATTAAACTACCTACAATTATCTACAATTAAACCTAACACTACACTATCAATAAATTAATTAAATACAATACCTACAATTATCTACAATTAAACCTAACACTACACTATCAATAAATTATTTAAATAAAATATCTACAAATAACTACAATGAAATAAACTAACTAAAGTACAAAAAATAAAAAATAACTAAGTTACAAAAAATAAAAAAATATTTACAAACATTAGAAAAATATTACAACAATTTTAAACTAATTACACCTACTCTAAACCCCCTATTAAAATAACAAAGCCCCCCAAAATAAAAAAATGCCCTACCCTAAATTAAAAAAGTTCAAAGCTCTTTTACCTTACCAGCCCTGAACAGGGCCATTTGCGGGGCATGCCCCAAGAAATTCAGCTCTTTTGCCTGTAAAAAAAACACATACAATACCCCCCCCAACATTACAACCCACCACCCACATACCCCTAATCTAACCCAAACCCCCCTTAAATAAACCTAACACTAAGCCTCTAAAGATCTTCCTACCTTATCTTCACCATACCAGGTTCACCGATCGGTCCTCGGAAGTGTTGATCCAAGCCCAAGTGGGGGGCTGAAGAGTGACGTCCATCCTTGGGCTGAAGTCTGGATCCAAGTGGCGGCTGAAGAAATCCATCATCGGGCTGAAGTCGGAAGTCCATCATCAGGATGAAGTCTTCTATCAAGCCGCATCTTCAATCTTCTTTCTTCTGGAGCGGAGCGGAGCCATCTTCTTTCCAACCGACGCGGAACATCCTCTTCAACCAATGCCAACTCGCTGAATGACGGTTCCTTTAAATGACGTCATCCAAGATGGCATCCCTCGAATTCCGATTGGCTGATAGGATTCTATCAGCCAATCGGAATTAAGGTAGGAATATTCTAATTGGCTGATGGAATTAGCCAATCAGAATCAAGTTCAATCCGAACAGCCAATAGAATGCAAGCTCAATCTGATTGGCTGATTGGATTAGCCAATCGGATTGAACTTGATTCTGATTGGCTGATTCCATCAGCCAATCAGAATATTCCTACCTTAATTCCGATTGGCTGATAGAATCCTATCAGCCAATCGGAATTCGAGCGACGCCATCTTGGATGACGTCATTTAAAGGAACCGTCGTTCAGCGAGTAGGCGTCGGTTGAAGAGGATGTTCCGCGTCGGTTGGAAAGAAGATGGCTCCACTCCGCTCCAGAAGAAAGAAGATTGAAGATGCGGCTTGATAGAAGACTTCATCCCGAAGATGGACTTCCGACTTCAGCCCGATGATAGATTTCTTCAGCCACCGCTTGGATCCAGACTTCAGCCCGAGGATGGACGTCACTCTTCAGCCCCCCGCTTGGGCTTGGATCAACACTTCCGAGGACCAATCGGTGAACCTGGTATGGTGAAGATAAGGTAGGAAGATCTTCAGGGGCTTAGTGTTAGGTTTATTTAAGGCGGGTTTGGGTTAGATTAGGGGTATGTGGGTGGTGGGTTGTAATGTTGGGGGGGGGGTATTGTATGTGTTTTTTTTTACAGGCAAAAGAGCTGAATTTCTTGGGGTATGCCCCGCAAAGGGCCCTGTTCAGGGTTGGTAAGGTAAAAGAGCTTTGAACTTTTTTAATTTAGAATAGGGTAGGGCATTTTTTATTTTGGGGGGCTTTGTTATTTTATTAGGGGGCTTAGAGTAGGTGTAATTAGTTTAAAATTGTTGTAATATTTTTCTAATGTTTGTAAATATTTTTTTATTTTTTGTAACTTAGTTCTTTTTTATTTTTTGTACTTTAGTTAGTTTATTTCATTGTAGTTATTTGTAGATATTTTATTTAAATAATTTATTGATAGTGTAGTGTTAGGTTTAATTGTAGATAATTGTAGGTATTGTATTTAATTAATTTATTGATAGTGTAGTGTTAGGTTTAATTGTAACTTAGGTTAGGATTTATTTTACAGGTAATTTTGTAATTATTTTAACTATTTTAGCTATTAAATAGTTCTTAACTATTTAATAGCTATTGTACCTGGTTAAAATAAATACAAAGTTGCCTGTAAAATAAATATTAATCCTAAAATAGCTATAATATAATTATAATTTATGTTGTAGCTATATTAGGGTTTATTTTACAGGTAAGTATTTAGCTTTAAATAGGAATAATTTATTTAATAAGAGTTAATTTATTTCGTTAGAATACAATTATATTTAATTTAGGGGGGTGTTAGGGTTAGGGTTAAAATTAGCTTTAGGGGTTAAAAAATTTATTAGAGTAGCGGTGAGCTCCGATCGGCAGATTAGGGGTTAATACTTGAAGTTAGGTGTCGGCAATGTTAGGGAGGGCAGATTAGGAGTTAATACTATTTATTATAGGGTTATTGAGGCGGGAGTGAGGAGGATTAGGGGTTAATAACTTTATTATAATAGCGGTGAGATCCGCTCGGCAGATTAGGGGTTAATAAGTGTAGGCAGGTGGAGGCGACGTTGAGGGGGGCAGGTTAGGGGTTAATAAATATAATATAGGGGTCGGCAATGTTAGGGGCAGCAGATTAGGGGTACATAAGGATAGCGTAAGTAGCGGCGCTTTGCGGTCGGCAGATTAGGGGCTAATTATTGTAGGTAGCTGGCGGTGACGTTGTGGGGGGCAGGTTAGGGGTTAATAAATATAATATAGGGGTCAGCGGTGTTAGGGGCAGCAGATTAGGGGTACATAAGTATAACGTAGGTGGCGGTCGGCAGATTAGGGGTTACAAAATGTAATCGAGTGGCGGCGATGTGGGGGGACCTCGGTTTAGGGGTACATAGGTAGTTTATGGGTGTTAGTGTACTTTAGAGTACAGTAGTTAGGAGCTTTATAAACCGGCGTTAGCCCAGAAAGCTCTTAACTACTGACTTTTTTCTGCGGCTGGAGTTTTGTCATTAGATTTCTAACGCTCACTTCAGCCACGACTCTAAATACCGGAGTTAGAAAGATCCCATTGAAAAGATAGGATACACAATTGACGTAAGGGGATCTGCGGTATGGAAAAGTCGCGGCTGAAAAGTGAGTGTTAGACCCTTTCCTGACTGACTCCAAATACCAGAGGGCGGTAAAAACCAGCGTTAGGAGCCTCTAACGCTGGTTTTGACGGCTACCGCCCAACTCTAAATCTAGGCCTAAGTTTATTAAAAGAATTATTAGAAATAATAAGCAATATTTGAATAAAGCAAATCAATAAGCAAACATCATTATAATGATTTAATGATTATCAGGTTAAAACTAATGAAAACAATCACTAAATTATTTTATTTGCAGTAACTTGCGTGTATAATAGAGAAACAGAAACTTTTGTTATATAAATTCTCAGCATAGCTGGCAAGAATCAGGTAAACTAATAATACTGGCAAACCATAAGAAAATGATATTATTACCAGATTCCTGATTGACCCAGTGTTATTGTCGACAGATAAGACCAGGTTAACAGGAATTACCTAAAAAACTATTTGTGACTATAAAGGGCAAACCAGAATTGATTAACTCACCTGATTCAATAATAAAACTTTGAATATAAATGTAAAGAGCATAAATCATATCAACAAAACTTTTTCATATAGGTTTGTTTCATACTTATCAACATTGTGGGATCCTTCACTGGGGTTCAGTGTAAAAAGACCCTCTTAGGTTACCCCTGGACCCTCTCTCGCCATTATCCTGACTTGTCTATCTGGTCAGCTTAGCCTCCCATCGCCTCTGGATAGGGTGTGGTCATCATGCATGCTCAGTGTGGCCCCTTGTGCCGTCTGCTTGTGCCCCCCTCTCTCCCTTTTGTGGGTGAGTGTGTATTTTATGGAAAGTGCTTAACTCCACCCCAACTGATAAGGTTAGGTTCACATAATTGATTGGCTAACACTAATTACAGATTAATTAACATTTTTGTTAATAAGCTAAGATTTATCAGTTAGAATATTTTTCCCTCGGAAGATGGCACTCGTCATTAAGCTATAACAGACAAATATGTATTTTGTAAATATATTCAGAAAAACAAGTCAGTATCTCTATTTGACCATTAACCAAGGTTGAACCCCACTAATGTTTATAGGAGAAGAGATTTACTGGAACCATGTATGACAAACATGGGGATATTTGTGAATATTTATACCAGTAATATAATTATAGGAATCATGCAGCTATGTTGGAGACCTTGAATATCATAGTAACAAAACATGGATTATTTTGATAAAGTACAAAAACTTCACAGTAAGCAATTATATACTGACAAGCAGCACTAGCTAATAGCTCCATATTAATACTGAAAAATAATATATATATATGTGTATGTGTACCTGAATATATAAGTAAATACACATGATCAATAGTACCCCTATATTATATAGCACAGACATATTAATCTGCAATATCAAAATGTTGAATTTTACCAGACAATTGTCCTGACATATATAACATAAGGCCTTATTTACAATATTAGTGAACCAATAGGTAGCTATATATGTATCAACATAGATTATCATAATTCAGAATACTGGAAATCATTTATATCTTAATATAGTTTTACTTTGCTGGGTAAATGAATACTTTTATACTAAAATTTCAAATCTCCTGAATAAGGAATTGGAGATATGGCTTTAATATGTCTCCTAAGAATGGAACAGATATTCTATTGCAACAGTTAATAAATAGAGCACTAATACACAGAATTACACACAGAACATTTTATAAAAGTTAGAATCACCCCATTTACAAATCTTCAAGCAATTTAGTACTTTTAGTTTACTTGAAGTGTAAAGACAGGTGGTCTTAATAATGAGCTACTTGCTTAAACGTCATAGTACTAATTTAGAGGACTACCATAGGCCTAGTTTCTGTTGCTTCTGTAAAATGTATGAACTGGTGGTAACATTGAAAATCCCCATAGACTTTAATGGAGATGAGTGTTGTTATCATCTATTTTACACATTTTACAATAGAAATTTAATTTAGGCTATAGTCTGGGAAAAAAAATAGAGTGGGGAAAACACAGGACTCTGAAAAGTAAATAGTTATGGAAAAGAATATGGGCATTGAAAAAATATTGCATAGAAATGTACATGGAAATGAAACTCAGACTACTATACTTATAAGTAAATTAACCGACTGTTCTTTCAACAATAAAATGCTAGTGCAGTCACATTTTGGGAATCAACACTATTACTGCCTTTAAAATAAGATGCTGAAATCATTACACTTAGGTAGTCGTTTCTAAATTAAAATGCCACGTGTATATAATACATATCAGAAGACAGGAAATGCACAATAATCAATCAGCCCTGTCCAGTAATTTATTGAGCCCTATGAATCATCACACCTAGGGCCAGATTACGAGTGGAGCGATATTGTTTGCGCACAAGCAATATTGTGTTTTTGCTTCTGTTTGCGTGCAAGTTAAATTGCACTCGTATTACAAGTTGAAAGTAAATGCGATCGCTTAAGCAAAATTTAATTTAACGTGATTTGGGTTAATGTGACTGCAGAACTCTGGTTATCATGTATATATATATATATATATATATATATATATATATATATATATATATATATATATATATATATATATAGGTACCAATATGTATTGTACCAAATTAACATCAGATATATGTAGAAATGTGTATTTATGAAGAACATTTGAATGTGAAGTATTTATATTTTCATCTCGGCGCACTTGAGAATATATGTTCGGGTTAGCTTACAAGTGGGGGCTTAGGTTTTTCCCACTTTTTTCTTCTTCATTGACTTCTATGGCAGAATAGGTTATTACGTGCGCAATATTCAGCTTTTTGCATGCATCGGGTTAATGAACTTTTTACATTCATCTTGTAAAATAATCTCAACCCGACATGCGCAAAAAGTTTGCTTCTATTGCAGTTAATGCATGAGCAAAAGCGCTATATAGTGCTCCACTCGTAATCTGGCCCTTTTCTGTCAGCAGCAGTTAATAGCCAAAATTTATTGAATGCCAAGTAAACTAGATTTGCTCATGGTAACCTGTCTGCTTAGCATTGCACAAGCAAATGCTCATTCAGCCAACCCTCTGCTTTTGTGTAATCAATTGCTTGTAAGCAAGACTTTTAAATCATTCCAGCTGGGATCTGATTGGGCTGATTTAACTCTTAAGACTACTGCTTCTTAATTAGCATTGCAGACTCGCTGAGATAGCTGCAATCTCAGCATGATAAATGGAGCGTGAGCACTTATTCTACATCAGAACTGCAGTCTATTTCAGTGATCCTGGTATAATTGTGAAGAAGAGGCAATAATAAAAATAGGTGACTGTTGTAATTAAGTAATTCTCCAGCACCCAGATGGTGAAAATGCCAGGACCCACCAGAATTATCTGCATACTACAAAGATTAAAGAGCACTGAAGGCTGAAAATCCAAGTTAACAATTTGGATCCACTTCTCAGCACTTTGAAATGCTTTGGACTTAGTGTGCAGGGAGGCATATCCCCTATAAAAACCTGGTCATAAAGACCAGATTCAACAATCTCCTAGGCAGACACAAGGAAGCAAGGCAAAGTGTTCACAATTTACAGTTTTATGAATGTTAAAATAAAAGAGATTATAAGTCCTTTGCAGAGAAACTCATAGTCACCATTTTGTTTTTAGTTCAAGCAAAAATGGAAACAGTGTTTAATAAACAATAGTTGTAAATATTGTTAAAAAAATACATGTCGAAGCTTAAAAGCATCCATATAGTGATGGAAAAATAGTGCCCAGTTTGTCCATCCTGACAACCTAAAAGATGGTTTAGCAGTGGTGCGGATAGAAACAGATTACAAAAAGTTCCTATGAAAGTCACAATTAAGCTATCCCCTCTTAATATGCAGTTTTAATAACTCCAGTACTATGTCTGATTGTTTTAAAGCTATTTCTTTAATTTTGTCTTGTCTATGTGTCTTCTGTCTGTCTCCTCATTGTGTTTTTCACACATATTTCTCTCATCATCCTGCCTTTGACATGAATCAATCATCCTTTCACATCTCACTCTCCATGTCATTTGTTATATTAATCTCCCAATAACTCCTCTTGTCTGTCTCCTGGACACTTTCTCTCCTACTCTTATTACCCCATTTGCTTTGCTCTCACTGTCTCGAGCACTTTTGTTTTCCATCTCACTTTCTCTATACCTTACCTCTCACTAACTTTCATTTTCACTCCTGTTCCTTCATTGCTCTGTCTCTCCCCCTCTCTCGCTACACATACTTGTTCAATGTTATATGAAAGCAGCAGATAGACTGAGCCATTTGCTATTCTATTATGGATTTGGACATTTAACAAAAAATGACCAATGCTGTTATGCGATATGCTTTCATTATAATTCTAACTGATTGGAATTGTGGACTAGGTTTAATGCAGGTCAATCTACACATCATTCAAAATCACAACCTTAACTGAGCCATAGCAATTTTTATGAAAATCTATTTTACATTCATTTCTATTCCCATGGTGCAACACAGAAATCTTTCTACCATGTTGCGAGACATCATTTTAGCTGCTTAAAGTCAACACTAAAATTGTTATTCTTTACAAATATAGATAATGCCTTTACTACCCATTCCCCAGCTTTGCACAACCAACATTGTTATATTAATATACTTTATAACATTTAAACCTATAAATGTCTGCTTGTTTCTAAGCCACTACAGACAGAATCTTATCACATGCTTTTTTATTTGCTTTTCATAACAGGAGACTGCTAGTTCATGTGGGAAAAATTATTATTATTACTATTATTATCAGGTATTTGTAGAGCGCCAACAGATTCTGCAACGCTATAAATGTAGGCGGTATACAAGGTAACATTTATAAGGGGTCAAATGGGTAGAGGTCCCTGCCGAGAGTTGCACTGTAATTGGCTCTTATGCGGGTGATCTATAAACAGCTGGGCTCATAGGCTTACATGCTAAGGGGTTCAAGGGGATAGCAGTGGAGTTAGGAAAGGTTAGTGTAGGTTGTATGCAAAACTGAATAGTACAGTCTTTAGGGAGCACTTGAAGCTTTCAAAACTAGGGGAGAGTCTTGTGGAGTGAGGCAGAGAGTTCCACAAGATGGGAGCCAGTCTGGAGAAGTCTTGTAAACAGGAATGTGAGGAGGTAACAAAAGAAGAGGAGAAAAGGAGATCATGGGCAGAGTGAAGGGGTCGGGAGGGAGAGTATCTGGAGACAAGTTCTAAGATGTAGGGAGGAGCAGTGCAGTTGAGGGCTTTGTATGTAAAAGTGAGAATTTTGTGGATTGGCAGAGAGGTGCACCAGCTGAAGAGTGACATGTAAGAAAGATGAGCCTGGCATAGGCATTCATTATGGATTGTAAAGGAGTTAGGCGGCAGCTAGGGAGACCACAGAGGATGGAGTTGCAGAAATCGAGGCGGGGAAGGATGAGAGAGTGGATTAGAATCTTAGTTGTGACTTATGAAATGAAATGTCTAATTTTAGAGATGTTTTTAAGGTTTAAGCGGCAGGCTTTAGCCAATGACTGAATGTGAGGAGTGAAAGAAAGATCTGAGTTAAGTGTTACTCCAAGACATCGAGCATGTGGGGTAGGGGTAATGATAGAGTTATCAACAGTTATAAAGTAGTGGGGGGTGGTAATTTTTGAAGACGGGGTGGAAATATGGAGCTCAGTTTTGGAGCAAATTAGCTTAAATTAGTGAGAGGACATCCAAGATGAGATATGAGAAAGACAGTTAGTGACAATGGTTTGCAAGGAAGAAGATAGTTCTGGTGCAGAGAGGTATATTTGGGTGTAATCGGCATACAAATGGTATTGAAACCCATGGGACTTTATTAAGGAACCTAAAGATGATGTGTGAATTTAGAAGAGAAGGGAACCAAGGACAGAGCCTTTCAGTACCCCAGCAGAAAGTGGTAACGAGGCAGAGGATGCCGCAGAGAAGGCTACACTAAAGGTACGGTTAGACAGATAAGAAGAGAACCACAGGAGAGCTGTGTCGCAAATGCCGAAGGATTGGAGGGTTTGGAGCAAAAGAGGGTGGTTGACAGTATAAAAGGCTGCAGATAGATCAAGGAGGATAAGCAGAGAGAAGTGGCCTTTGGATTTTGGTCATTGGTAACCTTAACAATTGCTTTCTCAGTGGAGTGGTGGGGGTGAAATCCAGATTGCAGTGGGTCAAGGAGGAAGTTTAGTTTAAGGAAATTGGATAGACGTACATATACTAGCTTTTCAAGAAGCTTCAAGGCAAGAGGGAGTAGGGAAATAGGGCGGTAGTTGGATGGGGAGGTTGGGTCGAGAGAAGGTTTTTTGAGGATAGGTGTGACCAGTGTGTGTTTAAGAGATGAGGGAAATATACCAGTGCTGAGGGAGAGCTTGAAGATGTGTGTGAGGGGGTGAGAGAATGGAAGTATGTTGAGAGCTGATTTCATTTCTACTATTGAAGTAGCTGGCAAAATCTTGAGCTGAGAGAGAAGCTGTAATAGGAGGTGGGGGTGGGCGGAGAAGAGAATTGAATGTGGAGAACAGATGTTTTGGGTTTGAAGAAAGAGTAGAGATAAGAATGGCAAAGTAATGTTGCTTATTTATATTAAGGGCAGAATAGTAAGAGGAAAACAACAATAGCACCAGAATTAGTAGCGATCTCACCGAAAATGAGCAAGGAGAGAAGGTATGAAGTATAAAACGATCCTTTATTTCATCTGTTTAAAATCAAAGTAAAGACACAGCACAGCAGAGGACACAGCTTGAATAGTAAGAGTTCAAGATGAATTTATAGTAAAGAAAGTCCAAGATTTTCTCAAGAGTCACTCAGCAGTACGGGAACATCTGCATAGGTACCATGTCAGTGGATTATGCCAGGGCTGAAAATGAGTGTATGATTTCTGAGCAATGGTAGGTGGGGCCAGATTGGTGTAAGGGTGGAGTTATAGTGGCAGATCAAGGAAGTGACCATCTTTGTGAGTGGGAGAGTCAGTCCATGAAAAAGGAAGTGAGTTGCAGAAGTTATTTTTGCAGAGGAGGCAGTGGGGTTGTCAACAGGGAGGTTGAAGTCACCAAGAATGAGGGCAGGGGTGTTTGAGGAAAGGAAATAAGGTAGTCAGGCAGCAAAGTAATCTAGAAATAAAGTTGATGAGCCAGGGGGGTGGTATATGAATGCAACAGGTATAGAGAGGGGAGAGAATAAGTGAATGTTTCGAATGAAGAAAATGTGAGGGAAGAGAAGGATTGTATTTGTTGAATGGTGCAACAAGAGGAAAGTAAATAGATAACATTGTGCTCACACCTGTTAATATATTTAAGAGTCAGCACAAAACAGCACTAATTGGTTAAAATGCAAGTCAAAATATAATAAATAAAAAGTCATGTGATCAGTGGACTGTCATAAGATACTTAGATACAAGGTAATCACAGAGGTAAAAAGTACATTAATCTAAAAGTGTTGGATATGCAAAACTGGGGAATGGATAATAAATGGATTACGTATATTTTAAAACAATAAAAACTCTGGTGTAGACTGTACCTTTTAAAGTTACTGTAAACTGTACGTTGGCTGTTGTTTTCTAAATAAGCGGTTAATTAAAGTACTTGCCACAAGTACTGAGACCACAATATAGCCAAATAGCTCCTGAAGTAAGGCATGCAGTAATAAGGCAAAACCCGCACAATTACTGGAATAGCATAAAAAGCAAAAATTGTTTAGCGATGACGAGCCCCGGCAGCTTTTAAAACTTCAAATATTTATTTGTAACAAATTAAAAATTGGTTCAACAGACATAGGTTAGAATACATAAGCAAAGCTGACATGTTTTGGCTTTTTGCTGTACACTTAGCTGTATATAAAGAAAAAACCAAATAAACAGAACTAGATTATAAGTGGCGTAGTACTTTTTTTCACGATTGGAAAACTCCACTAGAGTTAAGCTTTTTGTGCTAGTTGGGTTGCATTTCTATTACAAGTTTCAAAAAATTTATTTTGCGCATGGGGTAATCCAAATAACGCTTAAAATCAAAAATTGAAAATCACAATCATGTTTTTGCATTCTTACTCAGAAGTCGATGGAGAATAAAGTGAAAACAACCACCCACTCTCTCGCACAAACACTATAGCATTTTCGCAATTGCGCTAACCCAACATGAAAATATATATATGCCATATTCCAAAGTTCTTAACATAACGGAATATGTTCTTTTTTATAAATAAATATTTCTACATATATCTGATTTTTTTTAAACAAATATATTTATACCTATATATATATATATATATATATATATATATATATATATATATATATATATATATATATATATATAAGATTATATATAGGTACAGTATATATATAGTAATATCTATTTAAAAATGCTTAAAATTATCTTTAAGCCCCTATAACTTTTTTGTGCAATATTTATTTGAATAATTGTTATTAGATGGTGTTATTATGAGTGTAACTGTACTTTTTAATGCATTTTGATGTGTTTTGTAAAATTTTTTGTTTCATAAATCAGTTAACCACAGCTCTGAGATCGTGGTAAGGATTGAAGTGTAAATCGTGATTTCGCTCTACTTGTAATATCAGCGCTATTAAAAATTATTGCAAATATGTAAGGTGTATTTTGCATTACTGAAAGCTTATATATGTTCCAGTTAGTGGCTTGATCTAAACCCTAGGTAAATTATTTTAATTTAGGACTATTAGGATGAAATAACGTCCCTATACTCATTTGAAGTTGTGACAAGTTGAATGTCTTAATTGTGTATAACAATTCCCAAGATTTGAAAGATCTTTCTTCATTTTTTTCTTTTTTTTCCCCTTTCATTATTGTATATATACTCACAATGTAAATTGACTTAATGTTTTTCAATGTTTAGTTTGCAACTCGAGACAAGTTCTTACCCCCACACATAGCTCAGTTAGGAGAGCGAGAGTTGCATGTACGACATATGACTTATATATGACTTAGTTAATGATTTGTCCCAAACCTTTTATGGATCTCCTTTAGTTAAGACTTTCAGGACGAAAACATAGTCCCTGCACTCTTATGAGGTTACGATAAGTTGTATTTATAGCTGCATTAAGTAACTCATAAAGTTTAAATGGTCTTTTTCATATATTCCTAAAGTACAATATATCAACCTCAACATGAACACCTATCTCCTAGTATGTTCTCTCGATACATGGATAATAGATCATACACAAATGTACGCACCTCCCACACTACAAAATTAGCTGGCCCTAAATAACCCGGAACCACTACAGTCTCATTTTAATATTTAAATAACAAACCTCTTACAACATCTACCAAGATCTTCATCAAGTAGTTGTGAATATTATATTTGTATATCCCTCAATTTCAACAATCTATTGTCAGACAGTAAAGCACTCACCCTTAAATAGGACCACATGGAGATTTCATGGCTGGGGAGGATTGCTACTATAAAAATATCCTTATTGCCAAAGGCCCTATATCTATTTAGAGATTCCCACATTCCCATAAATATCCCACATAGAACCCTACAACAGATCCATCCATTTTCTTTACTATGAGGCATCTAGACTATCCCACATTGCAGGTTAGTGCCCAACGGGAGAGATACAGAGATGGTACAGACTTGAAGATATGTCCCTACTACAGGGAATAGCTCTAGCAGACATCATTTGGGTCCCAAAACATAAATCCTTAGCTAAACTGATAAACAACTCCATAGTCACTCAGAATATCAATCTGTGGCATGATCTTAGACACTATTCGGACATATTGCCGCACCTGTCACCTGTTCACAAATTGAAAGGCCCTATATGGGACTTCCCAAACATTTGCATGGAATGCTGGAAGACACTGGGCAAAGTCCAGGTTTCAGACCTGTATTCCAATGGAGTTCTTACCACCACAACCCTCTTAACCACAAACTCAGCCGAGACTTCCTTGTGGTTTTGCTTTGAAAGTTTTAGAATATTAAGTTTGATTAAATCATGAGGCTTTCCAAAACAATCTTTAAGAGAAGCTACTAAATGGGAAGAAAGATGGAATACGGGGAGAAGCAAAATACGACCTCTTACATTCCATTGTGATGCTCTATTAATCGATCACTTATAGAAGCTTTCCGTGGCAGATAAGAGCCTGGGGCCAAGAACTAGACATAATAAATTTCAGAACAGGATCTTAGTAAGGCAATAACCCTAGCTAAAAAAACTTTGCACTGTGTGACAGTACTATAAATATATACATGAAGGTGTAATTAAAACTGCATAGGACTCAAATGAGGATAGCTAGAATGTCTTATAAGGTCTCTTCACAGTGTTGGAGGATGTGAGGGCAACAGGGATCCAATATGCATATACGGTGGTCGTGTCACTTTGCAGGGACAACATGGTGCTATTGAGACACATAAATATTGATACACTAATATCCCAAATAGCCTTACTACACATATTTGAAGATAAAACTCCAGAACAAATTAGAAGATTACTAATTTATATTCTAGCAGCTGCCAAACTCTGTATAGCAAGAGCTTGGAAACAATCTGAACCTCTTAGTAATGTCTGTGATCTAGTGAACTATTTTGCAAAAATGAAAATTTACGTAGCTAAAGAGCAAGATAAGATGGACATATACTGGGAGATCTGGACTGACTGGCTAAATATTCAATAATAAAGATGGACCTCAATGTTAAGACGGGACCAAACACAACCACACAGTACTGACTCATATGGACAACTTATCCTTTTTTTCTCTCTCTTCCCTCTCTCTCTCTTCCTCTATTTCCACTCGGCTTGTGCTATGACTCACAACCAACACCTCTCTTTTCTCTTCCCATCCTTCCCCCAATCACCCTCTAAAACCTCCAACACCATTTTCAGCATTTTTAATCAGATCACACATGATGTACCTCAGTAAGAAAATTTGGCTGATCATTTCTTGTTAACACGGTGATCAAATAGTATGTACCAGTATAGCTCTTTCTGCTTTTTTTCTTTATCTCCTGTCTTCCTCCTTACATGGCTGACATTAGCCCTACCTACCCTTTTCCTCACTGATTTAATTATTGTTTATATATATATATATATATATATATATATATATATATATATATATATATATATATATATATATATATATGTTAATATAATACATCCAACATAAATAAAAAAAAAACACGATTTGAGGTTCCACAATATCAGTATCAATACCGACTTATTAAGGTTGCATAATGTGGATATGGACTAAGTTGTAACTGTATGTTTGCCTTCGAAAGCTGCTTGTAACAGTTACCAAATGTGAGCTGTATTTCTCTGTTTTGATATACCTCAATAAAAAAAAAAAAAAAAAATACATTTTAAAAAAAAAATGCTTGCAAAAAGACAATATCGCTTGTGCAAAATTGTTTGCGCCTCACTTGTAATCTAACCATTTATTAGAGATTTAAAAGAACAAATGAAATCCTATTGGATTATCCAAAGTAACGCTATCACACCGTTTATAGGACTTAAACTTAACTCCAACCATACCACATCATTGCAGTCTCATCTTAAAGCAAAGTGCATTTGATACATGATTTCTCATCCTCATGTAATTTAGTCTTTAGTCTTACAAGATCAAATCATATCAAAATGAACCCACTCGTATTGCCTCATTCATATTTTTTTTTTTTTTTTTAATTATCATGAATATTAACTAAGCTTATAATTACAGGTGTATACGTACAGTGAGCTAATACTGTAATTAAAGATAATTTACCTAATGATGACAAGAAATGCTGTATTAATAATCCATTCCTTCATATCATATTCATATTAATATTTGCCACTCCCAGAACAACTATATTTCACATGAAATGTTGCTTCATATTGAACTAGATTACAAGTTGTGCACTAAACCCGGTGCCTAAATAACACTAAAAAATTAGCAGTACTGCACTTTCAATAGCGCTGCCATTACAAGTTACAAAAAACCTTCTTGTGTTGAGCGGTATGGTGCTTTAAGATCCATACCACACAAAAGCCAAGTCCTGACTTGACGTGCTAGTGCACTTATTCCCCTATAGACATCAATGGAGAAAAAATGTTAAAAAAAACCTTACACCTGCGATTGCAGAATGGTGATCGCTATAACGCAATCCCCATAAATGTCTATGGAGACAAGAAAGTTTTGTTTAAATCTAACACCCTAACATAAACCCCTAGTCTAATAATCACTAATCCGCCGCCCCCTGACATCGCCAACAATAAATAAAGATATTAACCCCTAATCAGCTGCCCCCCACATTGCGAACACTACAATAAACCTATTAACCCATAATCTGCCACCCACCTGCATCGCTAACACCTAAATAAAAATATTAACCCCTAATCCGCCTTGCCCCAGCATCACCAACACTACAATAAACCTATTAACCCATAATCTGCCACCCACCCGCATCACTAACACCTAAATAAAACTATTAAACCCAATCCGCAGCCCCACAGCATCGTTAACACTGCAATAAACCTATTAATGCCTTATACGCTGCCCCCGACATCTCCAACACTAATTAAAGATATTAACCCCTAATCTGCTGTCCACCCACATCGCTAACACTAAATTAAAGTATTAACCCCTAAACCGCCAACCTCCCACATCAATTCTACTAAAACAAACCTATTAACCCCTAAATCGACGTTCCCCTGCATCGCAACAAACTAAATAAACTATTAACCCCTAAACCCAATACCCACTAACTTTAAGATAAAGTTACAATATACTTACCTTAAAATAAATAAAATCTTACCTGTGAAATAAATAAAACCTAACCTTTAACTAAAAGTAAACCTAATATTACTACTTTTAAAAAAAAAAAAAATATATACCAAAAATAACAAGGGGCAATGGGTAGCTTAGGTTTTTTTAGAGTTAGGTCTTTTTTATTTTTGGTGGTTGGGTGGGGGGGGGGGGTGTTTTACTGTTAGGGGGTAATTTGTTTTTTTTTAAGCAAAAGAGCTGTAAAACTTAGGACAATGCCCTACAAAAGGCCCTTTTAAGGGCTATTGTTAGTTTAGTGTTAGATTAGGGCAGAGCTTTCCAAACTTTTCATGTTGGTGACACACTTTTTAGACCTACATCATTTCGCGACACGGTAATTCAGTTGTACTAGCAAACAGGAGGTTAAACTAACTTGTTTTAAGAGATATGGACACATACATAAATGATATAATAACAAAATGTATTTACAAGTAACAGTAAGTATGTGCAAGAATTAAAAAAAGTTTAATATCACTAATAGCTACTTACTATTTTAATGGGATGTATGAGGTTGATGGGATGAACAGTTTCGGAATATTTGGTGGAATATTAGATAAAGACACTCGCATTTCATCATCAAGCATTTTTAAGCTTCCACTTCCTATCCATATATCAAGAACAGGAGCAGCAATGCACTACTGGGAGCTAGTTGCAAAAAAATCCCACTGACTTCTGCTCAGCGTTTAAGCTGCCACCCTCAGAGCTCTGTGAGTCCGACTGACTACTGCCCGGGCTGCAAACACAGTCGGACTCACAAGCCAATGTGTCGCCAATGGTAATACTTTCAGTTCCCACTGAGCTGTGCCAATTGGTTAAGATGATCTGTGACCCACTAGGTATCAATCACGTGTCAACCATGTGATATCTGTGTAGCAGGCAGGTGGAAAGTCAGAAACCAAAAAACTATTTAAAAAAAAATAATTAAATTTAAAAAAATTTGTGCTGAAGCAGGGACACACCTACACACTGCTGCCGACACACTAGTGTGTCCCGACACACAGTTTGGAAAGCACTGGATTAGGGGGTGTTTTTATTTTGGGTGGCATTTTTTTTCTTTTTATAGGGGTATTAGATTAGGTTAATTTTTTTTAATTTTGTATAATTTTGTTTATTATTTTCTGTAATCTTAGATTTTATTTTTTCGTAATTATAGAGTTTGTTATTTTTTGTAAGTTTTTTTTTTTCCGTAGTGTTAGTATATTTTAATTTTGTAATTTAGTTTTTTATTTTTGGTATATATGTATTTTTAAAATAGTGTAAGATTAGGTAAGTTTTTATTTATTTCAAGGTAGTTATATTGTAACTTTATTTTAAATTTAGTGGGTGTTAGGTTTAGGGGTTAATAGTTTAATTTAGTTTGTCGCGATGCAGGGGGACGGCAGTTTAGGGGTAAATAGGTTTATTTTAGTAAAAGCGATGGGGGGGTCGGGGATTTAGGGGTCAATAGGTTTATTTTAGTAGTAGCAATGTGGGGGGTCAGCAGTTAGGCGTTACTACTTTTATTTAGTGTTATTTAGTGTTGGTGATGTGGGTGAGCGGCAGATTAGGGGTTAATAGGTTTATTATAGTATTTGTGATGCAGCAGGATTGTGGTTTAGGGGTTAATAGGTAGTTTATGGGTGTTAGTGTACTTTGCAACATTTTTGTTATGAGTTTTGTGAAACATTTTTATTTTTGCAAAATCCATAACTACTGGTCTTTGATTGCAGAATGGATCTTTACGGTATAAGCTATAATGCTAGCGGAATAGCTTGACCGCACAAACTGTAATACGGATGAGCTGAACATTCCACTTGCAAAGGCCAATTTTTCAGCGGTAAAGACGGACCACACAACTTTTTATCTAGGTTATTATGAATATATTACATATACTGGCTAAATGAGAGGTTTTATGGATATCAGATTTTATAAATATTAGTGACTGATTAAACAGATCAGTAAATGGGGCTGTTAGCACAGATTGAATTTCCTTTAAAAACCCTTGGATGAATATTACCCAGTGACCCACTGACTTTTTTACATTTTTTTTTGATAATGCCAATAAAATCTCATCTTATGTAAAAAGATTAGTGCTAAGTTCATATTCATTTTTTGCAGCATCTCTTAATGTAGACATTCTATCTTCACCATCTTTTGTGAAGACAGAACAGAAGTAATCATGAGACTGTCTGCACTTTGCATATCTCCTTCTACTATTCTACCATTAACTGTTTTCACTTTTAATATTTAACCCCTTAACGACCGAGGACGTGCAGGGTACGTCCTCAAAAAAAAGGCAGTTAATGCCTGAGAACGTACCCTGCACGTCCTCGGTGTGGAAAGCAGCTGGAAGCGATCCTGCTCGCTTTCAGCTGCTTTCCGGTTATTGCAGTGATGCCTCGATATGGAGGCATCCTGCAATAACCTTTGGTAGCCATCCGGTGCAGAGAGAGCCACTCTGTGGCCCTCTCTGCACCGGAGATCGGTGGCTCCCTGCGTTGTTGGGTGGGAGCCGGACCGGGAGGCGGGTGGCGGCCATCGATGGCCCTGGTTATGTGCAGGGGGGCGGGATCATGGGCAGGGACGAGCGGGGGCGCGCACGGACGCGCGCGCGTGCACGGGAGGGCGGGGGCGGGCGCGTGCACGGGGAGGGAGCGGGTGGGAACCGCTACACTACAGAAAATGAATTAATAAAAAATGTATACATTTCTAAATATTTAAAAAAAAAAAAAGATCAGCAAGGTGGTGGGGGTTTGTCTGTGTGGGGGGGAAGCTACACTACAGAAAAAAAGCCACAAAAAAATAAAAAAAGCACTTTTTTTTGCAAACTGGGTACTGGCAGACAGCTGCCAGTACCCAAGATGGCCCCCAATGAGGCAGAGGGGAGGGTTAGAGAGCGGTTTTGGGGGGGATCAGGGAGGTTGGGGGCTAAGGGGGGGATCCTACACCCTAGCATATGTAAATATGCTAAAAAATTTTTTTATTTTTTTTAAAAAACCCTTTTATTTTAGTACTGGCAGACTTTCTGCCAGTACTTAAGATGGCGGGGACAATTGTGGGGTGGGGGAGGGAAGGGAGCTGTTTGGGAGGGATCAGGGGGTGGGATGTGTCAGGTGGGAGGCTGATCTCTACACTAAAGCTAAAATTAACCCTGCAAGCTCCCTACAAACTCCCTAATTAACCCCTTCACTGCTAGCCATAATACACGTGTGAGGCGCAGCAGGATTTAGCGGCCTTCTAATTACCAGAAAGCAACGCCAAAGTCATATATGTCTGCTATTTCTGAACAAAGGGGATCCCAGACAAGTATTTACAACCATTTGTGCCATAATTGCACAAGCTGTTTGTAAATTATTTCAGTGAGAAACCTAAAATTGTGAAAAATTTAACTTTTTTTTCAATTTGATCGCATTTGGCGGTGAAATGGTGGCATGAAATATACCAAAATGTGCCTAGATCAATACTTGGGGTTGTCTACTATACTACACTAAAGCTAAAATTAACCCTACAAGCTCCCTAAAAGCTCCCTAATTAACCCCTTAACTGCTGGGCATAATACACTTGTGGTGCGCAGTGGCATTTAGCGGCCTTCTAATTACCAAAAAACAACGCCAAAGCCATATATGTCTGCTATTTCTGAACAAAGGGGATCCCAGAGAAGAATTTACAACCATTTATGCCATAATTGCACAAGTTGTTTGTAAATAATTTCAGTGAGAAACCAAAAGTTTGTGAAAAAATTTGTGAAAAAGTGAACGATTTTTTTTGTATTTGATCGCATTTGGCGGTGAAATGGTGGTATGAAATATACCAAAATTGTCCTAGATCAATACTTTGGGATGTCTACTAAAAAAAAATATATACATGTCAAGGGATATTCAGGGATTCCTGAAAGATATTAGTGTTCTAATGTAACTAGCGCTAATTTTGGAAAAAAGTGGTTTGGAAATAGCAAAGTGCTACTTGTATTTATGGCCCTATAACTTGCACAAAAAGCAAAGAACATGTAAACATTGGGTATTTCTAAACTCAGGACAAAATTTTGAAACTATTTAGCATGGGTGTTTTTTGGTGGTTGTAGATATGTAACAGATTTTGGGGGTCAAAGTTAGAAAAAGTGTGTTTTTTTCAATTTTTCCTCATATTTTATATTTTTTTTTTATAGTAAATTATAAGATATGATGAAAATAATGGTATCTTTAGAAAGTCCATTTAGTGGCGAGAAAAACGGTATATAATATGTGTGGGTACAGTAAATGAGTAAGAAGAAAATTACAGCTAAACACAAACACCGCAAAAATGTAAAAATAGCCTTGGTCCCAAACGGACAGAAAATGGAAAAGTGCTGTGGTCATTAAGGGGTTAAAATAGTCATGTTTTACTGACTATTTTTCCTTCCGCATAAGCTTTAGCTATTTGCATATCATCATCTATGTGCATCTATAATTTTTATAAGCTATCTTTTTTTTGTCTTAACAGCATCTGCTACTTCTTTGGAAAAAATATTGTTTTCCTCTTTCTTTTACTTTTACAGACATTACTAATAAAGTGTATGGTTGCATCTAAAATGGCACCATTCAAAAATGTAACTGTTCTTGAAACCCCATAATAACAGTTTGCCCTTTTAAATAGTTGTTAAGGTATTCTTCCATGTATGAAAAATCAGCCTACCTAAAGTCTAAAACTTTTGTTTTAGTTTGGATGGACAGTACCTGCACATGAATACTAAACCAAACAGATTGATGATATATGGATCTATTTCCATGTTATAATTTCTTGATTAAACTTACATTTTTTTTATGGTGATATTTTTCATATTGTATGTTATAATTCGTCTGTTGTTACCATTACATCATTAGATCATATATTACACTTAAGCCTTGTTATCAGTTATTGAGGTTTCTAAGATACAACTACTTTAACCTAATATACAAGGCATCTGAATATTTTACATTTATAAACTTTGACATTGACTGTTTAACAGTTGTTTATTTCAATTGTTGTGGTTTAATTATTGCTTTCCTCCATTACTAGCACGTCATATTTAATGTGCAATATATTTTGGTTTGGGACACAACTATATATGACAATGAAACCCACTTATGAAACACTGGAACAAATAAGCAAATCAAGCATCAATGAATGTCAAACAAGATCTTGATTTACAACTAGGGTTCCCAGGTGTCTAGGTTGAACAGTTAAGTATTTTAGCAGGCTGCCCAATCCTATACTATAAAAGGCCAAGTGTGTTTGTCCGAAGCTGTCATGCGCAGTAGAGACAGCACGCGGACAAACACACTGGCCTAAGTCCCTACCTGTTCTGCCGACTGCGCCGAGCAGAAGTGGGCGTGGCCGATCGTGAAGGGGGCGGGGCCTAACGCGAAAGCCCGTGGAAGGGGCGGAGCCTAGCGTGAAGGCACGTGAAGGGCCGTGGAGAGAGCTCAAACAGCTCAAGAGAGGGTGGAGGGATGTGGGGAGATGTGGGGAGAGGGGGGGAGATGTGCAGTGAGGGGGGAGATGTGGGGAGATGTGGAGTGAGGGGGGAGATGTGGAGAGAGGGGGGAGATGTGGAGAGAGGGGAGAGATGTGGGGAGATGTGGAGAGAGGGGGGAGATGTGGAGAGAGGGGGGAGATGTGGAGAGAGGGGGGAGATGTGGAGAGAGGGGGGAGATGTGGAGAGATGTGGAGAGAGGGGGGAGATGTGGAGAGATGTGGGGAGAGGGGGAGATGTGGAGAGAGGGGGGAGATGTGGAGAGAGGGGGGAGATGTGGAGTGAGGGGGGGAGATGTGGAGTGAGGGGGGGAGATGTGGAGTGAGGGGGGGAGATGTGGAGTGAGGGGGGGAGATGTGGAGAGAGGGGGGAGATGTGGAGAGAGGGGGGAGATGTGGAGAGAGGGGGGAGATGTGGAGAGAGGGGAGCGATGTGGGGAGATGTGGAGAGAGGGGGGAGATGTGGAGAGAGGGGAGCGATGTGGGGATATGTGGAGAGAGGGGGGAGATGTGGAGAGAGGGGGGAGATGGGGAGAGATGTGGGGAGAGGGGGGAGATGTGGAGAGAGGGGGGGAGATGTGGGGAGAGAGAGAGGGGAAAGAGAGAGGGAGAGAGAGAGGGGGGAGAGGGAGAGAGAAAGAGAGGAGAGAGAGAGAGAGAGAGGGGGGAGAGAGAGAGAGGGGGGGGGAGAGGGAGAGAGAGAGGGGAGAGAGAGAGAGAGAGAGAGGGGGGAAGAGAGAGAGGGGGGGAGAGATAGAGGGGCAAGAGAGAGAGAGAGGAGAGACAGAGGGGGGAGAGAGAGAGGGGGGGGAGAAAGAGAGAGAGGGGAGAGAGAGAGGGGGAGAGAGAGAGAGGGGAGAGAGAGAGAGGAGAGAGAGAGAGAGGGGGGGAGAGAGAGAGAGGGGGGGAGAGAGAGGGGGGGAGAGAGAGAGAGGGGGGAGAGAGAGAGGGGGGAGAGAGAGATAGAGGGGAGAGAGAGAGGGGAGAGAGAAAGAGAGAGGCGAGAGAGAGAGGAGGCGAGAGAGAGAGGGGGGGGAGAGAGAGAGAGAGAGATAGAGGGGAGATAGAGAGAGGGGTGAGATAGAGAGAGGGGGGAGAGAGAGAGGGGAGAGAGAGAGAAAGGGGGGAGAGAGAGAAAGAGAGAGAGGGGGGAGAGAGAGAGGGGAGCGAGAGAGAGAGGGGAGCGAGAGAGAGGGGGAGATGGAGAGAGAGAGGGGGAGAGAGCGCAAAAGAGAGGGGGAGAGAGAAAGCAAAAGAGAGTGGGAGGGAGAGAACGCCAGGGGTGGGACCACTGTAATGCAAAAAATGGCCCGTGTGAACGGGCTTTAGGACTAGTAAAAACTATAAATAAATACTAGGAGTACATGTAAAAGGACTCCTATGCCCCAATTCCTTACAAATATTGATTAGAAAGAAGTAAAGGCAGGCAAGGGGTTAAAGTCACTTTTATTCATGTGTGTTATTGGCAGCCAAAGAGGCAATATTATTGATTTGTATTTCACTGGCACTATATTTTACTATGTAAATAAATGAATACATTTTGTGTTAATAGTTTTCTATAAATTATACATATTCTTACTAGTTCACTGTTGAGGGGGCAAGCTAGTGCTAATGCATTCAATATGATATCCTTGATTAATGTTATTACAAAACCAAAATGGCTGTAAATCAGAGAATAAAATATAGGGCTATGGAAATAATTTATTCATAGATATATATTTTATTTTTAAGAAATATTTAGGACATACAAGTAAAACTTTAGGCTCTCAAAGTATTAGGATTTTTCTAACTGTAAGATTTCTGTAACTTCAAAATTATGTAACATAGTAAAGATTTTGTCTTAATAGGGAAAACCTTCAATATATTATAATGAACTGTCCACTTCTTGGATCCTTAAGTAATTTAAGACAGTTACAATAATTAGTATTACATTGGTGTAAAATCTAGACTTTTTATGATGAAACCTGTCAAGAAAAACACTTATAAATTTAAATGTTATCTATTGAGGGAGAGAGGTGAGAAATGTCAGATTCATTAATGTATTCATCAAATGATAAAGGATAGGAAGTTTTTAAGGAAAAATAAATTAAATATAATATTATAAATCAAGGGCTTTGACAATTACTGAAATAAGTATGAAGTGTGCATTAATAAGGGATTTAAATGTAATGAGTACTATTTTAAAGGGAAACTGATATATATCATTATGTATATTAGACAAGTGCATTCAGTTTCATCACAAATGTAAATTTGTGACAAAACGGAAATTATATTTTCATAACAAAAACAAAATTCAAAATTAGTTTAATTTCCACATTACAATATTAGTGCTCCACTTTGTAATACCAGCACATGCAAATGTGCACTTGTATTAAAAGTTAAGTGCAATGTGAACACAAGCTCCTGGGAAATAGTAGAAATCAACAGACAAAGGTTAGTGTGAAAGTTATTACCTAAATTAAACAGATATAGCTATACCTCTTAAACCAAAACTTTACTATTCTCCTTATATGAAGTTACTAAAAGTGAGAGGAAAGTTCTCCCAAAGAGCTATCTGTATTTAAATCAACTTATCAAAATATATTATTCTTAAACAATGTGCTACCTTCAAATTTACAGAACATGTAATAAAACACACATTATGTAAAATATTAATAAAAATTCAATAAGATACTCAGCGTCTGTGTTAATTTCAGGCCTCTAGTTATCAAGCTGTCAACCGCAAATACGCTGGAATTCCACAGCGTATTTGTGGTGAGGCTGATTCGCTGTAGTTATCAAGCCCTACAGACCGGCAAAAGTAGAATCTAGTGATGTAACATACGATCCGCCGGTCTCAGTCCGACACAGATCGATTCTTACGTCACTCCAGATGTGCCGAACACAAGTTCGTCAAAATCTGACTACTTTTGCTAGTTATCAAAGAACTAGCAGGTACGCTCTGCACTTTTCCGGCCCAGCATACCTGGTTTTCAATCTGCCACCCTGGAGGCGGCGGATCCCATAGGAATCAATGGGAGTCTGACAGCAGCAAAAGCTTATGTTCGCTGCTGCCCGATATCCCATTGATTCCTATGGGAACGTCTGCACCTAACACCCTAACATGTACCCCGAGTCTAAACACCCCTAATCTGTCCCCCCTACACCGCTGCCGCCTACATTATACTTATTAACCTCTAAACTGCCGCTCCTGGACCCCGCCGCAACTAAATAAACTTACTAAACCCTAAACCGCAGCTGCCGGACCCCTGCTGCAACTATAATAAATATATTAACCCCTAAACCGCTGCTCCCGGACCCCTCCGCCACCTACATAATAACTATTAACCCCTAATTGGCCGCCCCCTATACCGCCGCCACCTATATTAAATTTATTAACCCCTATCCTGCCCCCCCTATACCGCCACCACCTATCTTAAAGTTATTAACCCCTATCCTGCCCCCTATACTTCTGCCACCTATCATAAACTTATTAACCCCTATCTTGCCCCTACATACCGCCGCCACCTATATTAAACTTATTAACCCCTATCCTGCCCCCCCTACACCGCCGCCACTATATTAAACTTATTAACCCCTAAACCTACGTCTAACCCTAACAACCCCCTAGCTTAAATATTATTTAAATAAATCTAAATAAAAATTACTATTATTAACTAAATTATTTCTATTTAAAAATAAATACTTCACTATAAAATAAACCCTAAGATAGCTACAATATAACCAATAGTTATATTGTAGTTATTTTAGGATTTAACTTTATTTTACAGGCAACTTTGTATTTATTTTAACCAGGTACAATAGTTATTAAATAGTTATTAACTATTTAATAACTACCTAGCTAAAATACTTACAAAATTACCTGTATCCTAACCTAAGTTACAATTAAACCTAACAGTACACTATCATTACATTAATTAAATTAATTAACTACAATTACCTAAAATTAAATTAAATTAAATAAACTAAACTATAATACAAAAAAACAAACACTAAATTACAGAAAATTAAAAAAAATTACAAGAAGTTTAAACTAATTACACCTAATCTAAGCCCCCTAATAAAATAAAAAAGCCCCCCAAAATAAAAAAATGCCCTATCCTATTCTAAATTACAAAGTAATTAGCTCTTTTACCAGCCCTTAAAAGGGCTTTTTGTGGGGCATTGCCCCAAAGTAATCAGCTCTTTTACCTGTAAAAAAAAAGACAACCCCCCAACATTAAAACCCACCACCCACATACCCCTGCTATAACCCACTCAAACCCCCCTTAAAAAACCTAACACTAACCCCCTGAAGATCACCCAACCTTGAGTCGTCTTTAGCCAGCCGGCCACCGATGGGACAGAAGAGGACATCCGGAGCGGCAGAAGTCTTGATCTGATCAGGGCAGAAGAGGTCCTCCAAGCAGCAGATGTCTTCATCCAAGCGGCATCTTCTATCTTCATCCAACCGTGGCTCCATCTTGCAGACCTCCAACGTGGAACATCCTGCTGGCCCGATGACTACCCGACGAATGAAGGTTCCTTTAAGGGACGTCATCCAAGATAGCGTCCCTCAAATTCTGATTGGCTGATAGGATTCTATCAGCCAATCGGAATTAAGGTAGGATTCTATTGGCTGTTCTGATCAGCCAATAGATTGAATCAGCCATTCAGATTTTTCCTACCTTAATTCCGATTGGTTGATAGAATCCTATCAACCAATCGGAATTCAAGGGACGCCATCTTGGATGAGTAGGGGTGTGTGTGTGGTGGGTTGTAATGTTGGGGGGGTTTGTATTTTTTTTTTACAGGTAAAAGAGCTGATTACTTTGGGGCAATGCCCCGCAAAAAGCCCTTTTAAGGGCTGGTAAAAGAGCTGATCACCTTGTAATTTAATTTAGGGTAGGGCATTTTTTTTTTTTGGGGGGGGGGGGTTATTTTATTAGGGGGCTTAGATTAGGTGTAATTAGTTTAAACTTCTTGTAATTTTTTTTTCTTTTCTTTAATTTAGTGGGTTTTTTTGTACTATAGTTTAGTTTATTTAATTGTATTTAATTGTAGGTAATTGTAGTTAATTTTTTTAAATTAATTTAATGATAGTGTAGTGTTAGGTGTAATTGTAACTTAGGTTAGGATTTATTTTACAGGTAATTTTGTATTTATTTTAGCTAGGTAGCTATTAAATAGTTATTAACTATTTAATAACTATTCTACCTAGTTAAAATAAATACAAAGTTGCCTGTAAAATAAAAATAAATCCTAAAATAGCTACAATATACTTATTAATTATATTGTAGCTATCTTAGGGTTTATTTTACAGGTAAGTATTTATATTTAAATAGGAATAATTTAGTTAATAATAGTAAGTTTTATTTAGATTTATTAAAATAATATTAAAGTTAGGGGGTTTTAGTGTTAGACTTAGGTTTAGGGGTTAATAAGTTTAATATAGGTGGCGGCGGTATAGGGGCAGAATAGGGGTTAATAAGTTTAATATAGGTGGCGGCGGGGTCTGGGAGCGGCGGTTTAGGGGTTAAACATTTAATTTAGTTGTGGCGGGGTCCGGGAGTAGCGGTTTAGGGGTTAATGAGTTAAATGTAGTTGGCGGCGGTGTAGTGGGGGGCAGGATAGGGTTTAATAGGTATAATGTAGGTGGCAGCGGGGTCTGGGAGCGGCGGTTTAGGAGTTAATATATTTCTTATAGTTGCGGCGGGGTTCAGGAGCGGTGGTTTAGGGGGTAATAACTTTATTCAGGTGTGGGGGGCTCTGGGAGTGGCAGTTTAGGGGGTAAAACAGTATAGTTTAGTGTGGGTGCTTAGTGACAGGCTAGCAAGAAAGCTGCGAAGAAGCCGATGAGCAGCGAGATTGATGACTGTCAGTTAACAACAGTCCGCTGCTCATCACCCCGTACTTGGTGTACGGCTTATTGACAGCTTTCTTGATAACTTTGGCGAACGTATTCAGGTCTGCGGCAGTGATGGTAGGCGAGCTTAGGCTAGCGTATTGGGCCGGCGAATGCAGGAAAGTAGACGGCTTCATACATAGAGGCCATAGAGTGATATACAGTACATACTTCTTGATTATTGGTTCAGACAACTCCAATTGTCATTCAAACACAGGATAGATAATATTAGATTAGTGGATTATCATTGCTGTTTCTTTGTTTAGTTAAGGATGATAATCTTGATATTCTGAAAAATATTCATCCACTTCTATTTTAGAGAACTCAGTGATATTGTAGGTTCAAGTAGTTATCTGCCAAATCACTCTGTTTGTCAAACTGGGTAATCTGTGAGTGCCATAACATTTTTTTTTCTTACAGTGTGCAGAATCTGTCTGTTCTGCCCACAAAACTAAATACATTCAGTTAGAATAGTCTTCATAAAATGTATGGTATGTGAGTGCCACAACAGTTTCTTATTATAGCATACACATCATGTTCGTTTAGCTCACAAAGTTTAATGAAGTCAGGTTGAGTAATCTACGTGTTTCAGCCGCTCTAACAAGATTAAGCAAAATGTTCAACCTCTCTAAGCATTACATTTAAATAGTTTGATCCGAAATTGCTGTATGCAATGTGGAATCCATACACTGGGGCCAAATTATCAAGCTGCGAATGCAGCAGTTTCCGCACAAGCCATTAGGCTCACTGAAAACATAAGTTAAGAAGCAACGGTCTTAACTTATCTGCCACCTCTGAGGTGGCAAACAGCAATCGTGTAAACAGTGTGTTCTACAATAAAGTTTACACATTGGATTTTATCCTACTTGCTTCAAGTTCTAAGTTTTATTATTATCAACGGAGGTTTGTTACTGGTTGTGTTTGCCATTCTGGTAACACTGTGACGCTCAGCCTGTTGCCTGTTAACCCGTGAAATATGGGTGACTACTCTGTTTCACTGCGCTTCCCTGCCACATGACTTAGCGTACGATGCCCCGGATGCTTGTGTTAGTCTTACTGGCGACTCTGTGGGTCCTGTATTGTCCTGCCATGCACTCCGGTTGTGCCGCTACATTTTGTGAGTAGCCACCCTTAGGGGCTCCGTAACATACCTTTGTTTTGTTTGGTATTCCAGACAATATCACCCTATGTGACGCCTCTCTTTCTCTCCTTATTAGGTTTCATCTGACTCCCTGCAATGTTAGAAGCATTGGTCATCATAGGTGGCGGAGAGAAATCAGTCTTATGTAGCTTGCTCATGGTTATCGGCAGGTCATTCTCTTGTTTGTTTGGGCAGAGGATGAACAGGATCCACTGCCAGTAAGCCTTGAAGGCATGAGGACAACTTTTCAAGTTGAGAAGCTTGTCCGCATGCTGTTTAGTACATGGAGGCTTATGTACAATTCATTCCTCCAAATATCACTAAGTAAGCATATTTATCTATTTTGGAGTTAACTGAGTTGTTCTATCTTTCTTTAGCATCTTAATTAGCAAGTTGGTGACAGATTTGAAGAAAATCTATAGCCTATAATGACACTGAAATATAAAATCTCTGTTTCTAAACATCTAATGTGATTAAAATGATGATATGTTTGATATTTTAAAGGTCTTTTTTTTTAATACAAACAAGGTTGTGTTTTTTTCTATACATTATGCACAAATATGTGTTTTGAAGATCAAGAAAACAACATAAAGACAATAAATGTTTATTTAAAATATAACAGTAGAGGCACAAAAAAGTCATCATAAAAAAAGAGATTAATGCAATCACAATTAATTTTGATAATATGTGAACTAAGCATACACAAAAAGTTTAACATTAAAAATAAAATGTCAAAGCAGTTAAAAAAAAAAAAAAAAAACGTTAAAACTCTCACATATATTTCCTGATCTTCTAAATAGAAATATTGATCGATTAAAACAGGAGTCACTGTTGGATTTTAAAGAGTCTATATCATTAAATAAGGGAATTCAAATTAGTGAGATATTTGTTATTAATTTATATATGATAAACAGTATTACAATTTATTTATCTATTTATCTATATCTATCTATCAATCTGCAGCTTTGCTATTATATAAAGTGCAATGTTACAGTTGGATTGCTCTACATTTTTTTGGTTGTTACAATACTTTTCTGAACTCTTTGATAATAAGGGTGAAGATTTGTCTCAGAAAATCCTCTGTCAATTCCAACAGAAAGAAAAATCAAAAAAATGGGAACATATATTAATTTACTTCAGGCAGAGTTATGGATTTTGATTTCTTAGTCTATAATTCTGACAGCTGAATATCTGTAAGTTATCTAACCTATGATTGATGTCAGCCTTATAAGACTTCAGGCTAAAAAGACTAAGAATGATCTTGTCTCAAAAATGAGAACTATTATTGTTTAGGAAAATCCTAGTGACTGCTTTGATAAAAGAGGTTCTCAGAGGCAGAAAGTCTGAATGTAGCCAGATAGCCTATATCACTAAGGCGTTTTACTGTCTTAACTATTACAATTTATTGTTGGGATTCTGCCTGACATTTCCATATGTGATACATATATTTCATGCCAGTTACACACAACATATTAGGAGAATAACATCACAAACTGCTCAAGGTTATGATCTTTAATAATCTCTTACATGGCATTCAACTCTTTCTTTATCTTTTGCACAGTGACATGACAAGAAAATTAGACTAACAGGGAAATATTGTATGAATTATTTAAACTTGGCACTAAGATTCAGAAAGAAAATGTAATTAAAACATTTTCTAAGTGTATGCTATTCTAAGTCTTTAAAAATATATTTAGTCAACAGGTTCTTCAGACTAACTGAGAGCTAGGTGAGACTGGAAAGATTGGAAAAGGATGGGAAGGGTTGTGTAGAGCAGTCCTTCAGATTTAATAAGAAAGGGATCTCTCTATTCTATCCATTGTTTATTTATTATTATTATTATTATTATTATTATTATTATTATTATTATTATTCACAATATATTCTCAACAAATCTACTCATATCTCTATTCCTAGTGAATAGACAACTTATAATAACAAAAGAATCAGAGCGAGTGAAGAGGCTGCATTTTTCATCAGCTATACATTGTACTTACCCATTTTTGTCATTATTTTAGAAAGCAGTTCATCAAACTCACAGATGTCTCCTATTTTCAGTGGACCTTGTAGAATAACATACAAGATAGTGAGATTGCATGGGCCATCCCAATCTTAGTGAATCATAGGAGAAAAACAGGATTAATGAAAGAAGAGTGTAGAAATATATGAGTGCTATTAATTTAACTACTTAAGAAATATGTGCTAGATTTACTAATCCCTCTGTCTGCCCCAGCATTGCAGCATTTTATCATTGCACATGTCAATATCCTCGGTCAGAGAAGTCCAGGAGGATTGACAAATGCCACTTTATAGTTGCCATATATATTATGAAGCAGTAATCTGATGACTGCTACCTCTTAACCCTCGGCTGCCTGCTCACCCGTGCCAGCCTGCAGCCAAAGGTGCTCCAAAGCTACTATTATAGCTTTTAAAATGGAGCCCTATCTGTTTATGTAGGTTATACATAAATGGTTCTTAAGAACCATATTGATGTGTGAATACATTCATATCATGTAAATGTGTGCTTAACAGGACATAGAACTTTGGGAGACTTCTGAAAGCCTGAATCTTAGTCTAAGTGCAGAAGGCTTAATGGCTCTCTTGCCACGCTGTTTGCATGTCCCACAGATTCTTGAACAAATCAAGGAGGCTATAACAAGATTAAAAAAAGCATACAGATGAATTGGTTGTACAGGGGAGTTTCTTCTTACTTACTGTGGCAACTGTAACCTATAGATAAATACACAACCAACTAAGATAAGTTCATATGAAATAAATGTAACAATATATGATATCGGAAAATAACACTTGAATCAATTTCTTACACTACAGATAATTATAAGGTTGTTAGAGTCCAAAATCCATAAAAGCTTCCACTTAAAGAAATGAGCTAGAGATCTACAGTAGCTTGCACTTTTATATTGTCATACAGCTATGAACCCAAACGGACCCAATCCATTAAACTTACAAAAAATCCAACAAGAAATATAATGATGAAACATCAAAAACTAGCACAATATTTTAAGAAAGGAGTTTTTTAAAAGCAAGTTCATACACTTATTATCAGTAACTTCAAAAAATGAGCCAGATTTATTAAAACTAATTTGAGTATCTAAAATTGTGTGCTATAAACATGCTGCAAAGTCATTGTTTTTTCCACATAAATATTAGAAACATATTAGATCTTCACTTCACAAAACAATGAATGTAATATTTATGACACATACAATATACTTTACTTTTACTTCATAACTTTCTTTTCTTAAGTTTATTTCCATCCTAAATAATTTGGTGTAAGACTATTGCTCTTAACAATAACCTGTAAAAATTGTGTCATCCTGTAAATGTCATTCGGCTAGATTACGAGTTGTGCGTTAGGGTAAAAAAGCAACGTAAACAGGTCCTAATGCTGCTTTTTTACTCCCGCTGCTATTACGAGTCTTGCAGGTTTAGGGTCACCGCACACTTCTTTGGCCTTACCGCAAAACGACTTACGTGAACTTCGTAAAGTCTTTTTTCTATGGGACTTCCATGGCGCCGGTATTACGAGTCTGTCCTGGGAGGCCAAAAAGTAAGCGGTACACCCTCTACCTCCAAGAGTCCTAACGCATTTAAAAGTCAGTAGTTAAGAGTTTTATGGTACAATGCCGTAACATAAAACTCATAACTAAAGTGCTAAAAAGTACACTAACACCCATAAACTACCTATTAACCCCTAAACCGAGGCTCTCCTGCATCGCAAACACTAAAATAACATTTTTAACCCCTAATCTGCCGCTCCGGACACCGCCGCCACCTAAATTATATTTATGAATCCCTAATCTGCTGCCTCCAACATCACCGACACCTACATTATATTTATTAACCCCTAATCTGCCGCCCCTAATGTTGCTGCAACCTACTTACACTTATTAACCCCTAATCTGCGGCCCCCAACGTCACCGCAACTATAATAAACATATTAACACGTAAACCACCGCACTCCCGCCTCGCAAACATTATTAACCCCTAATCTGCTGTACCTAACATCGCTGCCACCTACCTACACTTATTAACCCCTAATCTGCTGCCCCCAACGTCGCCGCCACTATACTAAATGTGTTAACCCCTAAACCTAAGTCTAACCTTAACCCTAACACCCCCTAACTAAAATATAATTACAATAAATCTAAATAAAAATTCCTATCATTAACTAAATAATTCCTATTTAAAACTAAGTACCTGTAAAATAAACCCTAAGCTAGCTACAATATAATTAATAGTTACATTGTAGCTATCTTAGGGTTTATTTTTATTTTACAGGCAAGTTTGTATTTATTTTAACTAGGTAGAATAGTTACTAAATAATTATTAACGATTTAATAACTACCAAGCTAAAATTAATACAAAAGTACCTGTAAAATAAAAGCTTACAATAACACCTAACACTACACTATAATTAAATAAATTAACTAAATTAACAACCATTAAGTAAATTCAATTAAATTAGCTAAAGTACAAAAAAAAACAACACTAAATTATAGAACATAATAAACAAATTACAAGATATTTAAACTAATTACACCTAATCTAATAGCCCTATCAAAATAAAAAAGCGCCCCCCAAAATAAAAAAAAAACCCTAGCCTAAACTAAACTATCAATAGCCCTTAAAAGGGCCTTTTGTGGGCATTGCCCCAAAGTAATCAGCTCTTTTACCTGTAAAAAAAAAAATACAAACAACCCCCCAACAGTAAAACCCACCACCCACTCAACCAACCCCCAAATAAAATCATAACTAAAAAAACCTAAGCTCCCCGTTGCCCTGAAAAGGGCATTTGGATGGGCATTGTCCTTAAAAGGGCAGTTAGCACTTTTGCAGGCCCGAACCCTAACCTAAAAATAAAACCAACCCAATACACCCTTAAAAAAAACCTAACACTAACCCCCTGAAGATCAACTTTCAGTTCTGAAGACCGGACATTCATCCTCAAGGAAGCAGCAGAAGTCTTTATCCAACTGGGCCGAAGTCCTCAACGAAGCCAGGAGAAGTCTTCATCCAAGCCTGCCGAAGTGGTCCTCCAGACGGGCAGAAGTCTTCATCCAGACAGCATCTTCTATCTTCATCCATCCGACGTGGAGCAGGTCCATCTTCAAGACATCCAACGTGGAGCATCCTCTTAATCGACAACTACCCGACGAATGAAGGTTCCTTTAAGTGACGTCATCCAAGATAGCGTCCTTTAGATTCCTCTAAAAATATATATATTCCCTCTAAGAGAGAGGATATAACTAAGTTCCCCAGTAGATGGTGTCAACACTGTGAGTAAAAATCAATCTCTTATGCAAAATATGGTTTTTTGAGTGCGCCTGAGATATAAAAATGGAAATTTACTTAGTCTAAATTTGCTAAGCTAATATATGAAGTATATCAATTTGTAAGTTTACCTATATCATTGCATAAAAAATGTGTTTTGTGATTATATGTAAGATCTATGATTAAAAAAGTGGGACCAACGCTAGAGGTAATATGGAGAAATAATTTTACTAAATGGTTAAAAAAACAATAGATAAAAACTTTGTGCATAAAAATAGATACAAATATTAGTTGTACTTAAGAAGGATAATTATTGTGCTTTATCTTTAATACAATTTTAAATGTTTGTAACTAAAAGTACGGTCAATTATGCTAAAGTGGGATCTGATAATCCACCTGGTCGCCCAATCGTCTCGGGCATAGATTGGCTTTCTTCAAATTTATCTGAATATGTAGACAAGTATCTTCAAAAACATGTCATTACCTTAGAGAGTTATCTAAAAGACTCCACACACATAATTAAATTATTGAAAGATATAGACTGGAAGGATGAAATGTGGCTAATCACATGTGATGTTTCATCCTTATACACATGTATAAAACACATAGATGGATTAAATGCTGTTGACTACTATTTGAGTAAAGACGAATAAATGATAGAATTACAAAAAAAAAATTATTCTTGAAAGCATCAAATATATTTTAACACATAATTATTTTCACTTTGAAGGTAATTTTTATAATCAAATCTGTGGCACTGCCATGGGGACCAGGAACTCTCCCAGTTATGCAAACCTGTTTATGGGACTTTGGGAAACCAAATTTTTAACGAACACCCCATTGGGAGCGAACTTGGTCTGTTTTAAAAGATACATTGATGATATTTTCATGATTTGGAATGGTAAGAAAGAGGAGTTTAGGAATTTTCTAAAAGAATGAATGATAATGATAAACATTTAAAATTCACCTATGAGATCAGTAAAGAAAAAATCGTCTTTTTAGTTTTGGAAATATATACTAAGGGTAATCAATTGAACACTAGAACACACTTTAAAGAGGTTGACAGCAACAACTATATACATGCAGAAAGCTGTCACCATGCACGATGGAAAAACAACATTCCAAAGGGACAACTATTGAGGATAAAGAAAAATTGCTCAGAAGAACAGGATTATTTGGAACAATCAGAAGTATTAAAAAAGAAGTTCCTAGATAGGGGATATAAGAATGAAGCAATAGACAAACAAATAGAAATAGTGAAGAATCAAAATAGGAATGATATAATACATAACCTTAAAAAGAAATTCAACAATGAAAAAATCCCAAAGGTACCATTTATAACACAATACAATCAAGATCACAAAAAGGTAGAAAAAATAATAAAAAAACATAGGAACATACTAAAATTAGACGAGAAACTGAAAGGTATAATAGGAGAAAATCCAGAAATCATCTATAGAAGGGCCAATAATTTAAAAACTAGATTAGCTCCAACAGATCTAAGAAAGACAAAGAAGTTAGATAAGGAAAAGACATAAAAGGTTTTTTTTCCATGTTATGCATGTAAATCCTGTAGACATTCAGAAAAAAAGAAAGAAGTTTAAATCTAATAGTACAGGTAAAGAGTATGAAATTAAACAACTAATACGTTGCACTGATAGAAATATAATTTATCTCCTAGAATGTTTTTGTGGAAAACAATATGTAGGTGAATCCTCTAGACCAGTAAGAGAGAGAGTGAGAGAGCACATACTCTCAATAGAAAATGCAAAGGAAGATAGAAATAAAGATCTTCCAGTACCACAACATTTTCTGACATGCAATAACTGTAATTTAAAGAAATTTAAGTATACTGCAATTGATAAACTAAACCAAAATTGGAGAGGAGGAGATGTGGAGAATGAATAATTAAAATTAGAATACAAATGGATATATGAATTAGAAACAAAAACTCCAAAAGGACTGAATATTGAATTCAGCATAACACCATTCCTAAAGTATTAATATTAGTAACTACATCCACTAATCATTTAAAATTAAATATATATATGTATGTGCATACACACTGGTACTAGTAAAAGGATAATTTAGTCACGCATGCACAACTATTTATACATGTAGCCTATATATAGATAGATTTTTATAACACCTCCTTTAGAATATCCTACAATATATTGTAATTCTAATTTGAAACACATGCCATCTTATAACCTTAGTAAACCCACAAACAAAAGGAATTTAATTAATTTGATATATCCTTATAGTCAAATATTACTGTAAGGAATCTTAGAATCCCTGACATCACTGTGCAACATTATCCACATAAATCAGGAAATACCTCTTAAGCCAATTGTTAAAGAAAGAATGGCATACTAGTTAAATAAGGTATATAAAAGACAAATAATATCTTTTACAAAAAACAAAGGGTACTTAGTGAATTAACCAATATAAATGGAGATTATGATCCCACTCAAAAATTATATATTTGATGATATAATAACAAAGTAAATTCACTTTTGATTTTCATTTTCATTTTTTATTTATTTTTAATATCTAGCAAAGGGAGACTTCACCTCTTTAAATGGATTAAATTTGAAACCAATGAAATATTGTTCCACATCAACCAATGCAAGATGATCTAACAGTTTAAATAAGACCGCCAAATAGAGAAAAGTAGTGTGTTTGAAAAAGGCTGCAGGTGACAGCCGAAACACGTTCATATTGCTATCAAAGAAACCATTTGGATTTATAACTTTTGTGGACATACATCCCTGTGTCCTAATTACAAAGGCCTAGATTTAGAGTTCGGCGGTAAAAGGGCTGTTAACGCTCCGCGGGTTTTTTTCTGGCCGCACCATAAATTTAACTCTGGTATCGAGAGTTCAAACAAATGCTGCGTTAGGCTCCAAAAAAGGAGCGTAGAGCATTTTTACCGCAAATGCAACTCTCGATACCAGAGTTGCTTACGGACGCGGCCGACATCAAAAACGTGCTCGTGCACGATTCTCCCATAGGAAACAATGGGGCTGTTTGAGCTGAAAAAAAACCTAACACCTGCAAAAAAGCAGCGTTCAGCTCCTAACGCAGCCCCATTGTTTCCTATGGGGAAACACCTCCTAAGTCTGCACCTAACACCCTAACGTGTACCCCGAGTCTAAACACCCCTAACCTTACACTTATTAACTCCTAATCTGCCGCCCCCGCTATCGCTGACCCCTGCATTACACTTTTAACCCCTAATCTGCCGCTCCGTAAACCGCCGCCACCTACGTTATCCCTATGTACCCCTAATCTGCTGCCCTAACATCGCCGACCCCTATGTTATATTTATTAACCCCTAATCTGCCCCCCACAACGTCGCCGACACCTGCCTACACTTATTAACCCCTAATCTGCCGAGCGGACCTGAGCGCTACTATAATAAAGTTATTAACCCCTAATCCGCCTCACTAACCCTATCATAAATAGTATTAACCCCTAATCTGCCCTCCCTAACATCGCCGACACCTACCTTCAATTATTAACCCCTAATCTGCCGACCGGAGCTCACCGCTATTCTAATAAATGTATTAACCCCTAAAGCTAAGTCTAACCCTAACACTAACACCCCCCTAAGTTAAATATAATTTTTATCTAACGAAATAAATTAACTCTTATTAAATAAATGATTCCTATTTAAAGCTAAATACTTACCTGTAAAATAAATCCTAATATAGCTACAATATAAATTATAATTATATTATAGCTATTTTAGGATTAATATTTATTTTACAGGCAACTTTGTAATTATTTTAACCAGGTACAATAGCTATTAAATAGTTAAGAACTATTTAATAGTTACCTAGTTAAAATAATAACAAATTTACCTGTAAAATAAATCCTAACCTAAGATATAATTAAACCTAACACTACCCTATCAATAAAATAATTAAATAAACTACCTACAATTACCTACAATTAACCTAACACTACACTATCAATAAATTAATTAAACACAATTCCTACAAATAAATAAAATTAAATAAACTATCTAAAGTACAAAAAATAAAAAAGAACTAAGTTACAGAAAATAATAAAATATTTACAAACATAAGAAAAATATTACAACAATTTTAAACTAATTACACCTACTCTAAGCCCCCTAATAAAATAACAAAGCCCCCCAAAATAAAAAATTCCCTACCCTATTCTAAAATACAAATATTACAAGCTCTTTTACCTTACCAGCCCTGAACAGGGCCCTTTGCGGGGCATGCCCCAAGAATTTCAGCTCTTTTGCCTGTAAAAAAAAACATACAATACCCCCCCCCCAACATTACAACCCACCACCCACATACCCCTAATCTAACCCAAACCCCCCTTAAATAAACCTAACACTACCCCCCTGATGATCTTCCTACCTTGTCTTCACCATGCCAGGTTCACCGATCCGTCCTGGCTCCAAGATCTTCATCCAACCCAAGCGGGGGCTAGACATCCACTGAAGAAGTCCAGAAGAGGGTCCAAAGTCTTCCTCCTATCCGGCAAGAAGAGGACATCCGGACCGGCAAACATCTTCTCCAAGCGGCATCTTCTATCTTCTTCCATCCGATGACGACCGGCTCCATCTTGAAGACCTCCAGCGCGGATCCATCCTCTTCTTCCGACGACTAGACGACGAATGACGGTTCCTTTAAGGGACGTCATCCAAGATGGCGTCCCTCGAATTCCGATTGGCTGATAGGATTCTATCAGCCAATCGGAATTAAGGTAGGAATTTTCTGATTGGCTGATGGAATCAGCCAATCAGAATATAGTTCAATCTGATTGGCTGATCCAATCAGCCAATCAGATTGAGCTCGCATTCTATTGGCTGTTCCGATCAGCCAATAGAATGCGAGCTCAATCTGATTGGCTGATTGGATCAGCCAATCGGATTGAACTATATTCTGATTGGCTGATTCCATCAGCCAATCAGAAAATTCCTACCTTAATTCCGATTGGCTGATAGAATCCTATCAGCCAATCGGAATTCGAGGGACGCCATCTTGGATGACGTCCCTTAAAGGAACCGTCATTCGTCGTCTAGTCGTCGGAAGAAGAGGATGGATCCGCGCTGGAGGTCTTCAAGATGGAGCCGGTCGTCATCGGATGGAAGAAGATAGAAGATGCCGCTTGGAGAAGATGTTTGCCGGTCCGGATGTCCTCTTCTTGCCGGATAGGAGGAAGACTTTGGACCCTCTTCTGGACTTCTTCAGTGGATGTCTAGCCCCCGCTTGGGTTGGATGAAGATCTTGGAGCCAGGACGGATCGGCGAACCTGGCATGGTGAAGACAAGGTAGGAAGATCATCAGGGGGGTAGTGTTAGGTTTATTTAAGGGGGGTTTGGGTTAGATTAGGGGTATGTGGGTGGTGGGTTGTAATGTTGGGGGGGGGGTATTGTATGTTTTTTTTTACAGGCAAAAGAGCTGAAACTCTTGGGGCATGCCCCGCAAAGGGCCCTGTTCAGGGCTGGTAAGGTAAAAGAGCTTGTAATATTTGTATTTTAGAATAGGGTAGGGAATTTTTTATTTTGGGGGGCTTTGTTATTTTATTAGGGGGCTTAGAGTAGGTGTAATTAGTTTAAAATTGTTGTAATATTTTTCTTATGTTTGTAAATATTTTATTATTTTCTGTAACTTAGTTCTTTTTTATTTTTTGTACTTTAGATAGTTTATTTAATTTTATTTATTTGTAGGAATTGTGTTTAATTAATTTATTGATAGTGTAGTGTTAGGTTAATTGTAGGTAATTGTAGGTAGTTTATTTAATTATTTTATTGATAGGGTAGTGTTAGGTTTAATTATATCTTAGGTTAGGATTTATTTTACAGGTAAATTTGTTATTATTTTAACTAGGTAACTATTAAATAGTTCTTAACTATTTAATAGCTATTGTACCTGGTTAAAATAATTACAAAGTTGCCTGTAAAATAAATATTAATCCTAAAATAGCTATAATATAATTATAATTTATATTGTAGCTATATTAGGATTTATTTTACAGGTAAGTATTTAGCTTTAAATAGGAATCATTTATTTAATAAGAGTTAATTTATTTCGTTAGATAAAAATTATATTTAACTTAGGGGGGGTGTTAGTGTTAGGGTTAGACTTAGCTTTAGGGGTTAATACATTTATTAGAATAGCGGTGAGCTCCGGTCGGCAGATTAGGGGTTAATAATTGAAGTTAGGTGTCGGCGATGTTAGGGAGGGCAGATTAGGGGTTAATACTATTTATGATAGGGTTAGTGAGGCGGATTAGGGGTTAATAACTTTATTATAGTAGCGCTCAGGTCCGCTCGGCAGATTAGGGGTTAATAAGTGTAGGTAGGTGTCGGCGACGTTGTGGGGGGCAGATTAGGGGTTAATAAATATAACATAGGGGTCGGCGATGTTAGGGGTAGCAGATTAGGGGTACATAGGGATAACGTAGGTGGCGGCGATTTGCGGTCGGAAGATTAGGGGTTAATTATTTTAAGTAGCTTGCGGCGACGTTGTGGGGGGCAAGTTAGGGGTTAATAGATATAATACAGGGGTCGGCGGTGTTAGGGGCAGCAGATTAGGGGTACATAAGTATAACGTAGGTGGCGGTCGGCAGATTAGGGGTTAAAAATTTTAATCGAGTGGCGGCGATGTGGGGGGACCTCGGTTTAGGGGTACATAGGTAGTTTATGGGTGTTAGTGTACTTTAGGGTACAGTAGTTAAGAGCTTTATAAACCGGCGTTAGCCAGAAAGCTCTTAACTCCTGCTATTTTCAGGCGGCTGGAATCTTGTCGTTAGAGCTCTAACGCTCACTGCAGAAACGACTCTAAATACCGGCGTTAGGAAGATCCCATTGAAAAGATAGGCTACGCAAATGGCGTAGGGGGATCTGCGGTATGGAAAAGTCGCGGCTGTAAAGTGAGCGTTAGACCCTTTAATCACTGACTCCAAATACCAGCGGGCGCCCAAAACCAGCGTTAGGAGCCTCTAACGCTGGTTTTGACGGCTACCGCCGAACTCTAAATCTAGGCCAAAGTTTGTACAACATTGCAGGAACGGAAAAGGGTATGTAGCCCACTGTGAGCCATAAGCAGAAGAAAAGGAGATTATCTGCTTTGCTCCAGGATGTACTCCGGTCTGCATATCCCAGCATCTGAGGAGCTGCTAATAAAAACACCAGGACTACATCCAAAGCACTGCAGGAACCAAAAAGGGAATATAGCCTATTGTGAGACAAAGAAAAATACAATGAGAATATCTTTTTGGCTCCTAGGACATACCCTGGTCTGCAGATTTACACATCATAGTTTTTTCCCCAATTTGAAAAGTAACAATGAAAAGACGAAGATCAGAGCCAGAGGCAAAGCTCATCATCAAAAAATACCTGTGGTTCCGAAGTAAGGCAACACTCTAATTCACTAATAACAAAAAAGATATCTATAACGGTATAGAGAGAAAGACTATCCTGCTTACATCCTTTAACGTCTACTTAAGGTAACAATAAGTGTTGATAAGCCCCGGGCAAAATAAAATTCCTTTCATTTTCGCTAATCAAATTATAAGCCTAAGGGGGCGGAGCTAGCTCTGGAGCTGAATGGTTGCAAGTCTTATAGCTCTTGCTATAAACTGCTTATAATCATATATTTGCTGTTCAGCCCAGCTCTATCAGCAGAAATAGGGGACCTAAAGATCCTTTGAACCTAAATAAGAGCCCCAGAGACCACAAGACATCTTTTGTGACCACGTTCAGTGCCTACAACGGAGTCAGCGGCAGGTCACCTTTGTGTGGTGCGGGTCGCCATCTTACCCAGTGCTCATCCAGCATAGCCTGTGAACAACTACCCTCGAGGGAATCTATGGCTAACCAAAGTATGATGGAGATCAAAGCATCGATTGAAGCCCTGATCAAAAAATGTGATTTTAATTTCACTAGCTTACTACATAATGCTGTTCCAGTGTCGAGAGCAATACGGAATTCACCTAATTGTGGAGAAGGTAGCACTGCCTCATTATCCAACCCACCAGCCAAGGATCAAGCTAGCAACAGCTTACGTGCTCACCCGGTAAAAATGGTGACGGCCCGACCCAATAAAAAATCACCTCCGCAGAAGATGCTACTCTTATTGAAGCATTCACAAGGTATTCACCATGCTTATCTGAGCAGATGTCCAACCACACATCCTGCATATCACAAGATGAAGCTGACACCCGCCGCATGGCGGAGGCATGTAGTCAACTTGAAGGCTAAGTCTACCAGGGACAGGTCTACGGCTTTCTCACCAAAGTACCCTACCTACTGGATAAAATATGGGAGATCAAAACAGCAGCAGTCTATGAGCATGTTTAAGAGGGTGAGATCTACACATGAACTGAAAGTTCCCGCTATGAGGTTCATACATCTGCTACTTGCCTCTATCTCTATTAGTCACAACAGTCACATTCTCTTGACTGATGCCCTGAAACTAGAGCTTAGTGCTGAGAGGGGACTACTGAGCCTACAATCTGTTACCGGCCACCTACCAGAACCTACAAATGGCATCAGATAGAATTTCTGCTGCTCAGAGATATGGGTTAAACATCATATCCACACTGAAGTGGATTGGTGAATTAGTTATCTGTAATGTTCAACCCCTTTTTGTTTCATTGTTTATTCTTCTATTTAAGTGACTTTAATGGATCGTTGCCTATACTATATTTAGATTGAATTCAGAATATTACCTGCAGGACATAATGCCCCACAAGGACATCCAGCTATGTTCCAGCTAGCTGGTATCAGAGCACAATCTATATCAGGATTTTACTAAATATTAAAGATTAGTAATATATAATGTATACTACAGCATTATACCAAAGCAAATACCAAAGCATATACCAAAGCATTTTTTTGGATATTGCTTTTTGCTCCTTTTCTAAAGCAAAGGAACAGGGTATTGTAGATGTTCCATAAGACTAAGCAGGTAATGTTACATCTAGCTGAGCTGATTGGTAGAAATGAAAACCTTTTGCCACAGGGTATAGGGCCCATGCTCCTGTGGCAACCTCCCATGTCTCTTTAGCATGCAAAACATAAAGCTCAGTTTTATAGATTATATATAGGAGGCTGGATACAGATTAATCCCTGTGTAGTTGCGTTATTTTTGTATCATGTTGATCTACCAAACATGTTCCCCTAGACAACACCTACACGCTTTACCTAACTGATTACCTACTTAACCTCTAAGTTGTTAGGAGGTTCTCATGATTATCAAAAAGAGGCCTCAGTTATACTTACCTCCCCATTATTTGACTTACTGTCATTGTATAGGTGGGTTATCATTGTGGTGGGGAAGCCGTGTTCACTCTCCTATGATTTGAGATATAGCAAACCTGTTGATATCTATTGCTCTAATCTACATAACAACTGACTCAATAACAAGCTACAGCTACAAATGATGAAAGTCAGCTTTCCTCACCATATGCATTATCAGTAGACCCTATTTCCCTAATTCTATGTAACCCACTCTATCTAGTCACATGTACCCCCATAATGTTAGTCTATAGTTTTCTCAATAGTAACCTGGGGTCACACAAATTTGAGACTCTATTACTATACATACCCCATAGTGTGTTACTACTTCTCATCTCTAGTCTAATATACTCTCTTACTGACTCATAGCCAATTAGGCTTACGAGTCTTTTATCTAGCTATATGATAGTTTGCATTGCATAGACCACATATGTAGAGACTGCTACATGGATGCTCAACAAGACTGTTTTTACTAGTATTGGCTAAGGAGAGCTAATCCTATAGTTCACGCTAGACTGCAGACTCCCTAGCGCTACGTAATTAGACGTGCACTTTTAAATTTGCCCCTTATAAGCCTCCATTTATTCCTAACTGTTCAGCTATCTTTGCCTCAGGTAACACCTCAGCCTACTCCATACTGTTATTGCATATCATTTATATTGAAAGAGACCAAGATATATATTAGTTTTCCCCCTTATACATAACTTTGTTAGGAGTTACCTAAACTCGTCCCACACCCAAATTATCTAGAGACCCAAGATCTAGCTGATAGACACCCAGAATGGCTCCGCCCCTTCCCTTTTTTCCCATTTAGAGTGGCTCTTGCCTGCTGAATTTCCTGTTCCCCAAAAAAACCATAACACTAACCCCCCATTTTGCCCCAATTCATTTCAAATAGATAAACTATTCTATAGTTTCCACTACAATTTGGGGACCATTCTTATGTTTACTAAGTCAATGGTTTAAAAAAAAATGGTTTCATTGTTATATGTTCCAGTCACCCATACCTTATATACACAAGTTTCTCTTATTGTTATCCCTATATCGCATACACTTTATGATCAAAATTTCGGACATAGTGTTATAGCCCATGTCAGTAGCTATTCCCTTACTATTAAACTTGCTATATTGTATAATAAAAACTCTCATTCATACATATATAGCACTACCATGGTTTAGACATGGCGATTATAATTGCATTACCAGTACCTTAATGTTTTAGCTCAAGTTTATTTTCTGTATGAGAATTGTATGATTGCTCTCATTAATTCTGTGCCTGGACATATTTTTGGTTTTGTTGTTATTACTCATTACCTCAATAAAAAAGTCTTAATTAAAAAAAAATAAAAAAAATTATAAGCCTAAAATACAGAGCGCTCTGTATAGAACCTTTGGTTGAATCCCTCACATAAGCTATAGAGACTAAATAACCGGCTTTTTTCTCCTTTGCTTTTAAACTACTGATGATAAAGTATTTTACATTGTTTCTTTTGTCAAAAGATACATCAATTTGTTAATGCATTTAGGTACACCTGTTCTTTCATTCTGCAACAGTAACTGCATCTAAGACACACAGAGTTGTATCGTGTAAATATATGTCAATATAGAAAGGCCTATTTGTTGTATATAGGACACTTTTCTTTTAGAAGTTTTTTATATAGTTATAAAGAGTACTTTATGTGATCCATATTTAATGGTTTTAGCGTCAGATCCCACTTTAGCATAATTGACCGTACTTTTAGTTACAAACATTCAAAATTGTATTAAAGATAATTATCCTTCTTAAGTATAACTAATATTTGTATCTATTTTTATATACAAAGTTTTTATCTATTGTTTTTTTAACCAGTTAGTAAAATTATTTCTCCATATTACCTCTAGCGTTTGTCCCACTTTTTTAATCATAGATCTTACATATAATCACAAAACACATTTATATGCAATGATATAGGTAAACTTACAAATTGATATACTTCATATATTAGCTTAGCAAATTTAAACTGAGTAAATTTCTATTTTTAGAAATATCTCAGGCGCACTCAAAAAAACATATTTTGCATAAGTCCCATAGATTTTGATTGGCTGATAGAATTCTATCAGCCAATTGGAAATAAGGTAGAAAAAAATCCTATAGACTGATGCAATCAGCCAATAGGATTGAAGTTTAATCCTATTGGCTGATACAATCAGCCAATAGGATTGATATAGCATTCTATTGGCTGTTCCAATCACCCAATCAGAATTTTTCTACCTTAATTCCGAATTCTATCAGTCAATCGTAATCTAAAGGACGCCATCCTGGATGACATCACTTAAAGGAACCTTCATTCATCGGGTAGTCATCTGATGAAGAGGATGCTCCGCGTCAGATGTCTTGAAGATGGACCCACTCCCCGTCGGATGGATGAAGATAGAAGATGCCGTCTGGATGAAGACTTCGGCCCATCTGGAGGACCACTTTGCCCGGCTTGGATGAAGACTTCTCCCGGCTTCGTTGAGGAATTTGGCCCGGTTAGATGAAGACTTCTGCCGCTTCCTTGAGGATGGATGTCTGGTCTTCAGAACTGTAAGTCGATCTTCAAGGGGTTAATGTTAGGTTTTTTTTTAAGGGTGTATTGGGTGGGTTTTATTTTTAGGTTAGGGTTTGGCCCTGCAAAAGAGCTAACTGCCCTTTTAAGGGCAATGCCCATCCAAATGCCCTTTTCAGGGCAATGGGGAGCTTAGGTTTTGTTAGATAGTATTTTATTTGGGGTTTGGTTGTGTGGGTGGTGGGTTTTACTGTTGGGGTTGTTTGTATTTTTTTACAGGTAAAAGAGCTGATTACTTTGGAGCAATGCCCTGCAAAAGGCCCTTTTAAGGGCTATTGATAGTTTAGTTTAGGCTAGGTTTTTTTTTTTTTTTGGGGGGGGGGGGCTTTTTATTTTGATAGGGCTATTAGATTAGGTGTAATTAGTTTAAATATCTTGTAATTTTTTTTATTATTTTCTGTAATTTAGTGTTTAGTTTTTTGTACTTTAGCTAATTTAATTTAATTTATTTAATTGTTGTTAATTTATTTAATTATAGTGTAGTGTTAGGTGTTATTGTAACTTAGGTTATATTTTATTTTACAGGTAATTTTGTATATATTTTAGCTAGGTAGTTATTAAATAGTTAATAACTATTTTGTAACTATTCTACCTAGTTAAAATAAATACAAACTTGCCTGTGAAATAAAAATAAACCCTAAGCTAGATACAATGTAACTATTAGTTATATTGTAGCTATCTTAGGGTTTATTTTACAGGTAAGTATTTAGTTTTAAATAGGAACTATTTAGTTAATGATAGGAATTTTTGTTTAGATTTATTGTAATTATATTTAAGTTAGGGGGTGTTAGGGTTAGGGTTAGACTTAGGTTTAGGGGTTAATACATTTAGTATAGTGGCGGCGACATTGGGGACGGCAGATTAGGTGTTAATAAGTGTAAGTAGGTGGTGGCGATGTTAAGCACGGCAGATTAGGAGTTAATAAAATTTAACTAATGTTTGCGAGGCAGGAGTGTGGTGGTTTAGGAGTTAATATGTTTATTATAGTGGCGGCGACGTTGGGGGCAGCAGATTAGGGGTTAATAAATGTAGGTAGATTGTGGCGACATTGAGGGCGGCAGATTAGGGGTTAATAAATATAATGTTGGTGTTGGCGATGTTTGGGGTAGTAGATTAGGGGTTCATAAATATAATGTGGTGGCGGCGGTGTCCAGAATGGCAGATTAGGGGTTAATAAATATAATGTAGGTATCTGCGATGTCGGGGCAGCAGATTAGGGGTTAATAAGTATAAGATTAGGGGTGTTTAGACTTGGGGTTCATGTTAGGGTGTAGACATACATTTTATTTCCCCATAGGAATCAATGGGGCTACGTTACTGAGTTTTACCCTGCTTTTTTGCTCTCCCTGTTGATTCTTATGGGGAAATCGTGCACGAGCACGTACAACCAGCTCACCGCTGACTTAAGCAGCGTTGGTATTGAAGTGTGGTAAGGAGCAAAGTTTTGCTCAACGCTCGCTTCTTGCCTTTTAACGCCGGGTTTGTAAAAACCCGTAATACCAGTGCTATAGGTAAGTGAGCGGTGAGACAAAACTGCTCATTAGCACCGTACAGCTCAAAATGAAAAACTCGTAATCTAGCTGATTGTTTCTTATTTTGTTTGTGTATGTTTCCTGTAGCATGTTTATAAGTAGTAATCATTATAGCAACATATTTGTCTTAATTCTTTATTTTAATTTTACATTTTAGCTATACCAAACTATTAATTTATCTAACTAATAAATAATTGTTGATAATATCTTGTAGATATGTATTGTCTTTTATCATTTTTTTAGAACTTCAGTTTCCAAAAAAGAACAATCCTTAATATTTGAAAATGGCTATGAGGGATTTTGTGAATCAATTTTGTGAGAACTGCTAGCATTAATGTAACCATTTTAGCCGTAGTTTGCCAATAAAAACTAGTAACTATTCATGGGCCTCCTGGATTCATTTCAGATTTAAAATATATTTATATAGGTTTATATTTCCCACTTATTAAATGTGTAATTTGTTACTTGTTAGCTTACCATAGAAGTTCTTTAATCAATTGTATACTGTATTATAGGTCTGGTTTATCGTAAATGTATCTTTATCATTTCTTGAAAAAGAATATAATTATATGTATAAAGATAGTAAAATAACATAAAGAAAACAGACACATTTAAATTGCAGTTCCCCTAATCTGTATATATCATTCATTACATACAATTTGTTCACAAACACACTCCTCGCCCCTGCAGATCCTAAGTTGTGCTGCCGCTACAGGAAAGAGGAAGATGTTTCAGACACTGCTGTGGCTATGGGGGTATGCAGGCTGCAAGAGGTGGATATGCTGCAAAGCATACAAAAGAAAAAAAGAGCAGCCACACAACAAATCCAGGATAAAGGTTAAAATAGAATTTTAATAAAAATACATAAAAATGACAGGCGAGTGGGCAGCCCTGACAACCCTTACGTGTTTCATGCCTGTTGTTGGCACTTAGTCATTAAGTCACTAACCCTCAATTTAACCTTTTAGTGCTGTTATGACCTTCTATTCCATCCTAACAACGCTGGGCTTTTGAGTTGTTATGACAAAATAGAATGTCCTAACCGTTTGACTGTCCTGAAGCCAACAGCGCTTTCTGGATGCGATTGCGGTCTGGAGGGCGTGCCTAGAATCATAGGGAAGCTCCCTGACCCAAATCTTACGATCGCGGGATCTCAATTTGTTTATATCGGAAATATTTTTCTGATGTAGACAAACTAACCCTGTCATCAAAGGGTTAAAGGTACAGCAACCAATCATCAATTATTCAAATCAATCAAATTAAAAAACTCACATTATACAATTTGTTCAACAAATTAATTTGATTTTGTAAAATTGTTTCTTTTAGCATTAATTTGTATGAAGATCTTTGAATTAATTTACAGCTGTAATATAAATACCTTCAAGGATTTTAATGTAAATACAAAAATGTTTTTTATTTTTAAAAAAAACAACAACATGTTATATGAATTGTGCAGTCAATCAATAAGTGTATTATGTGTTATTAGGGTCTAATGTAAATGGTATTAAATGGTATAATACTGTTAGTGGGGAAGAAACAAATAAATATCAAAATTCATCTAGGTTCAGAATGTTCTTCTTTTTTTGCTGTGTTCAGTAAATTATGGCATATTTCAATAAATAATGACAAAGAATTTCCAATTATTATATTAGAGTATTTAAAATAATCCACTCTATCTTGGAAATGTACTTCTCTACCTTTATTAACCTTTATTACCTTTATTAACCTTACATTTCACTACAAAACTGGTTCACACAGGTTTGTTTGTGCAGCGTGATTTTATCAAATTAGTTTTGCACAACTTGCAATATTTTGATCTGGTATAATTCTTAAACAAAAAATGGCTGTCCCTCTTCATAAATGTGCTGTGAAAACTGTCTTCAATTGGAAACCATGGGGTTTGCAAGCCTGGATAATTCAGACCTATTTGCAAATGTTTCCTGTGCAATGATAAAAGCAGATGGCATATGGTACCTCACCAGCCCCAAACATTTGTAGACAGGTTACCTGGATAGGAACCTTGTCCATTCAGATACTTAATAAATGGGGGCCTATGTTATGACATTTAGGCTCATATCATGTCCTTTTGTGTTTTTTGGATCAGATTTGGTAAATTGGAAGTACTTTTTTTTTTAATCTATGTCTATATTTACATTAACATCAATCCTTTGTTTTATGATATTACACCATTGCTTCCCAGTGTTTGTGCAATCCTTTTTTTTTTATAAAATGCAGTCTTCAAATGTTCATACATTTTAAATGCAGCAAACAAAATGTTGCACATACTTTAACTGAGAAAGGTAGAAATCATAAAATAAAAACCTGAAAATTTCAAGTAAATATAAGTAGTAGTTTTTAAGATCCTATTGGATTTTGTTTTCTCTAAATTTGTAAGAAGAAAATTGTTTTAAGCAGTACTACAGCAAAACCTGATGCATACTTTTTAAAAAGGTTTATAAAGTGAAGTACTGCGTTTAAATAAGATGGCATCAACTGAAAAGGGAATACAAAGCAATACATTTAGGATATGTACTATGCAAAAACACACAAGAGTGAAAATAGAATGTTACCATTTTACACAGGGGCATACATTTTATGGAGTAAAACATTGGAATAGTTTCTCCCTTCCCTATGGAGTAATTTAATAAAGAAATAGCTACAATTTGACATTTTAAAGTAACATAAAAGATCATATGAATAACTATAGCTTATGATGATGTAAGTTAATCATAGTTCTAAGGTACTTTTTAAAACCACTTATCTGAGAGTAATTAATTAAATTAACTGGGGCAGACTGGAGCAGTGAAATTATTATAAGAAAATAACCACCTCTTTGGTACTCAACAAATAATTAATTCTCTAAACAGTTTTCTTTTCTGTATAAAAGAATTTACTGATATTTGCTGTCTTTGCAACCCATTGCGACATCAATAGAAAGCCACTGTGCCAATGTTCAAATTATTCTTTAATTAATTTACAATATCATTCCAAAAACATTTGAACAGTTGCAAAAACAATTATATAATCCCCCTCCCTTACAGTAACAGATACAATATTTCTGATTTGTTATTCTTTCTTTGGCTTATAATAAGGTAAATGCTCAAATGCTTTTGGTTTAAGGACAATATTGTGAGCTTTATGTAGGAAATTTTAGGCTAGGAAATCAGAACCAGTCAATAAAAAAAAAGTTTACATGGTACTATAGTGTGCACTACACAATTCATGTTGAATATCGCACATTAATTAATTGCCTTAGAAAATGGATTTCCATAAGAATTTACACTAAAATTAATGGCAGGTAATGCTAAAGCAAAAATGTTAGTGGAAAAATTGTGCTCAAGTAGGAAAGTTAGTTGCTATGCAAATTCCATGTTTTTTGAAAGCACAATAAAAAGCAATAACAGTTAAATTCTGTTTTTCCAAAAAAAAGAAAGTAGCATTTAGGATTATTTTTAAGCTCAACACTTAACTGAAAACTTTTAATATAAGAGCAATTAGTGCAGTATCACCACTTCCCATCAAAAGTATTAAGCACACAATATAATTATTATGTGCATTAAAAATGCATTGGTTAAACAGTTTAAACAACTTGTAATACCCACAAGAAATATAAAAAAATATAAATAATTACCTTTAGAAGATGTATTTACATAACAGGGCACTGTATACACACACACACACACACACACACATAAAGCACTGACATAAAGACACACCATTTATGACCAACATAAAACAAACAATTTAGAGGACCTAAATCAGCATGGTTTTACTTAAGGGAGATCAAGTCAGACTAATGTAATTAACTTATTTGATTATGTAACAAAAATATTACAACATTGTGGAGAAATTGATTTAGCATATCTATATTTCAGGAAAGCATTTGACACTGTCCCACACAACAAACTAATTCACAAACTGTATTTTCTTGGTCCAAACTCAAAATTGTGAACTGGGTAGAATGCTCGATAAATTATAGACAACAGAGTGTCTTAGTACATAGAGTGTACTCAGCAAAGGGGGCAGCTACTAGTGGTATTCCTCAGGGGCCAGTTTTAGGGCCTGTTTTGTTTAACATATTAATCAGTTTTTTTTCAGCAAAGGTAAAAGTATGTCTATTTGCATATAATACAAAAAAATGTAATAGAGTTGATGTTCCCAGAGGAGTGGACCAAATAAGAAGGGATTTAAAAAAAATTGAATAAGGCCAGTAGAATGCTTGGTTGTATTGGTTGTGATATTTGCATCAGAGATGTACTTATTGTAGAATATAAGTAGAATATTGTAATACTCATAAGCAACCTAAAATGTAATTATGTTATATATATTCACTAATACATTTTAAAATTAGTCTTAAAAATAAACGCCTAGATTTAGAGTTTGGCGTTAGCCGTCAAAAGCAGCGTTAAGGGCTTCTAACACTGATTTTTACCGCCTGCTGGTATTTAGAGTCAGTCAGGAAAGGGTCTAACGCTCACTTCCAAGCCGCGACTTTTCCATACCGCAGATCCCCTTACACCAATTGTGTATCCTATCTTTTCAATGGGATCTTCCTAACGCTGGTATTTAGAGTCTTGGCTGAAGTGAGCGGTAGACCCTCTACCGACAAGACTCCAGCCACAGAAAAAAGTCAGTAGCTAAGAGCTTTCTGGGCTAACGCCGGTTTATAAAGCTCTTAACTACTGTGCTCTAAAGTACACTAACACCCATAAACTACCTATGTACCCCTAAACCGAGGTACCCCCACATTGCCGCAACTATAATACATTTTTTTAACCCCTAATCTGCCGACCGCACACTGCCGCCATCTACATTATACCTATAAACCCCTAATCTGCTGCCCCTAACATCGCCGACACCTACATAATATTTATTAACCCCTAATCTACCCCCCCCAATGCCGCCGCTACCTAACTACAATTATTAACCCCTAATCTGCTGACCGGAGCTCGCCGCTACTCTAATAAATGTATTAACCCCTAAACCGTCTCACTCCCGCCTCAAAAACCCTATAATAAATAGTATTAACCCCTAATCTGCCCTCCCTAACATCGCTGACACCTAACTTCAAGTATTAACCCATAATCTGCCGACCGGACCTCACCGCTACTCTAATAAATGTATTAACCCCTAAAGCTAAGTCTAACCCTAACACCCCCCTAAGTTAAATATAATTTTATTCTAACGAAATAAATTAACTCTTCTTAAATAAAGTATTCCTATTTAAAGCTAAATACTTACCTGTAAAATAAACCATAAACTAGCTACAATATAACAAATAATTGTATTGTAGCTATTTTAGAATTTATATTTATTTTACAGGCAACATTTTATTTATTTTAACTAGGTACAATAGCTATTAAATAGTTATTTACTATTTAATAGCTACCTAGTTAAAATAATTACAAAATTACCTGTAAAATAAATCCTAACCTAAGTTACAATTAAACCTAACACTACACTATCAGTAAATAAATTAAATCAATTAACTACAAGTACCTACAATTAAATAAACTAAACTAAATTACAAAAACAAACACTAAATTACAAAAAATAAAAAAGTTTACAAGAATTTTAAGCTAATTACACCTACTCTAAGCCCCCTAATAAAATAACAAAGCCCCCAAAAATAAAAAAAAATTCCCTACCCTAATCTAAATTAAAAAAGTTAACAGCTCCATTACCTTACCAGCCCTTAAAGGGCTTTTTGCGGGGCATGCCCCAAAGAAATCAGCTCTTTTGCCTGTAAAAAACCCCACAATACCACCACCCAACATTACAACCCACCACCCACATACCCCTACTCTAACCCAAACCCCCCTTAAATAAACCTAACACTACCCCCTGAAGATCTCCCTACCTTGAGTCGTATTCACCCAACCGGGCACCAATGGACCAAAAGAAGACACCCGGAGCGGCAGAAGTCTTCATCCTATCAGGGCAGAAGAGGACATCCGGACCGGTAGACATCTTCATCCAAGCGGCATCTTCTATCTTCATCCATCCGGGGCGAAGCCATCTTCTTCCAGCCGATGCGGATCCATCCTCTTCTACCGACGCCTACTCACCGAATGAAGGGTCCTTTAAATGACGTCATCCAAGATGGCGTCCCTCGAATTACGATTGGCTGATAGGATTCTATCAGCCAATCAGAATTAAGGTAGGAAAAATCTGATTGGATGATTGAATCAGCTAATCAGATTCAAATTCAATCCGATTGGCTGATCAAATTAGACAATCAGATTGAGCTTCCATTCTATTGGCTGATCGGAACAGCCAATAGAATGCAAGATCAATCTGATTGGCTGATTGGATCAGCCAATCCGATTGAACTTGAATCTGATTGGCTGATTCAATCAGCCAATCAGATTTTTCCTACCTTAATTCCGATTGGCTGATAGAATCCTATCAGCCAATCGGAATTTGAGGGACGCCATCTTGGATGTCGTCATTTAAAGGAACCTTCATTCGGCGAGTAGGCATCAGTAGAAGAGGATGGATCCGCGTTGGCTGGAAGAAGATGGCTCCGCTCCAGTCCGGATGGATGAAGATAGAAGATGCCACTTGGATGAAGATGTCTACCGGTCCGGATGTCCTCTTCTGCCCGGATAGGATGAAGACTTCTGCTGCTCCGGATGTTTTCTTTTAGTCCATCGGTGCCGGTTGGGTGAAGACGACTCAAGGTAGGGAGATCTTCAGGGGGGTAGTGTTAGGTTTATTTAAGGGGGGCTTGGGTTAGAGTAGGGGTATGTCGGTGGTGGGTTGTAATGTTGGGGGGTGGTATTGTGTTTTTTTTACAGGCAAGCTGTTAACTTTTTTAATTTAGATTAGGGTAGGATTTTTTTTTTATTTTGGGGGCTTTGTTATTTTATTAGGGGGCTTAGAGTAGGTGCAATTAGCTTAAAATTCTTGTAAACTTTTTTTATTTTTTGTAATTTAGTGTTTGTTTGTTTTTTGTAATTTAGTTTAGTTTATTTAATTGTAGGTACTTGCAGTTAATTGATTTAATTTATTTATTGATAGTGTAGTGTTAGGTTTAATTGTAACTTAGGTTAGTATTTATTTTACAGGTAATTTTGTAATTATTTTAACTAGGTAGCTATTAAATAGTAAATAACTATTTAATAGCTATTGTACCTAGTTAAAATAAATACAAAGTTGCCTGTAAAATAAATATAAATCCTAAAATAGCTACAATGTAATTATTTGTTATATTGTAGCTATATAAGGGTTTATTTTACATGTAAGTATTTAGCTTTAAATAGGAATACTTTAGGAATAGTTAATAAGAGTTAATTTATTTAGTTAGATTAAAATTATATTTAATTTAGGGGGGTGTTAGGGTTAGGGTTAGACTTAGCTTTAGGGTTTAATACATTTATTAGAGTAGCAGCAAGGTCCGATCAGCAGATTAGGGGTTAATACTTGAAGTTAGGTGTCGTCGATGTTAGGGAGGGCAGATTAGGGGTTAATACTATTTATTATAGGGTTTTTGAGGCGGGAGTGAGGCGGTTTAGGGGTTAATACATTTATTAAAGTAGCAGCGAGCTCCAGTCGGCAGATTAGGGGTTAATAAGTGTAGGTAGGTGTCGGCGACGTTGGGGGGGCAGATTAGGGGTTAATAAATATAATATAGGTGTCGGCGGTGTTAGGTGCAGCAGATTAGAGGTACATAGGGATAATGTAGGTTGTGGCGGTGTACGGAGCGGCAGATTAGGGGTTTATTGTGTAATGTAGGTGTCAGCGATAGCCAGGGCGGCAGATTAAGGGTTAAGAAGTGTAAGATTAGGGGTGTTTAGACTCGGGGTTCATGTTAGGGTGTTAGGTGCAGACTTAGAAACTGTTTCCCCATAGGAAACATAAAATCCTGGCTCTAACTTTTAAAGCTCTCAATAACACTGCTCCACCCTATATTTCCAACCTAGTCTCCAGCTACTTTTTCTCCAATCCCCATCGCTCTGTTTATGTCCTCCTTCCCTCCTCCTCTCTTGTTACCGCTTTCACATCACTGTCTACAAGACTTCTCCAGACTGGCCCCTATTTTGTGGAACTCTCTGACTCGCTCTACGTGACTCTCTCCTAATTTTTAAACTTTCAAGCACTCCTTTAATACTCTACTGTTCAGGGATGCATATAATATACACTAATTTATTACTATCTTAGTTCCTCTCCACCTTTAGCTATCCCCTTGAACCCCTTTAGCATGTAAGCCTATGAGCCTAGCTGCATTGTAGATCACCTTCATTAGAGATGATTTACAACAGTAAAACTTTTGGCAGGGCCCTCTTTCCCTTTTTCTCCCATGACTGCCACCTATATCTTTAGCGGTGCGGAACCTGTTGGATCTCTACAAATAACTGATAATAATAATAAAGCTAATAGCAGTAGTAGTATTGTATTTTAATGAGAGAGAAATCTAAATAAAGTAAAACTTGCATTTTGTTAGAGTAGACTGGGCACTTGTGTATGTGTTTGTTTTTGTTCACCCTAAACCTTATACCAAAACCTTTTCCCAGCCTGCATCCCTAGGCCCTCTTTATCAAACACCGGAAGGACAATGTTCTCTTCTGGGAACCTTGTACACCTGGCATTGGGGAGCGTTATCATTGCACAAGTGCCCCCTGCTCTTGTGCTATTGGCAAGGATTGTCAATCATTCTGCTCAGACAAAACCATTATGATTTAAATTTGCAACCCTTTAGGTGGTGGAGAGGATAAGTAACAAGAGTCTTAAGACTCAATAAAGCTTTAAAATTAAAGTGCACCAAATAATACACTTACTTTACATTGGATGACAAAAATCTCACAACAATCATTTTTAAAACGTTTTACCATAAAAGAGAAATGCTCAATATGAAGTCCACTAACAAGAGGCATGAACTCAAATTGCATACCTTCTTCTTCTATATGTGCAATATCAGCCACAGCCAAGAAAATGTATTAACTTCTTACCCTTAGCTGTACTAGGAGTGGCTTCACTGGTAAATGATAGTGATGTCACGAACCTAAAAATTTCGGTTCGCGAACGGCGGACTCGAACTTCCGCAACTGTTCGCGAACCGGTGAACCGGGCGAACCGCCATTGACTTCAATAGGCAGGCGGTCTTCCACCTCCTCAAAGCCACCTTCCTCCTCTGACTCCTCTTTTTCAGACTCCTCTCTCTGTGTTGCCTCTCTCTGCGTTATTAGAAGGTGTGTTAAGTAGTACTATTCCTATCAGTTTAATCCCTGTGGTGTCCCCTATCAGGGGACGTGTATATGGCATGGATTTTAGGAACCGGGAGATGGAAAAAGATGCTTGGTTGGTCCTCCTACTTCAAATTAGGGGCACTGCGCTTGCAATCTACTGTGCCACCAGATCTGAGTGGTGTGTTAAGTAGTACTATTCCTATTACTTTAATCCCTCTTACGTGCCTTTTTTTTGTTTTGTTTTTGAAGCCACAGTGCAGCACCAGAGACCAGAAAAATTTGGCATGTACACATGCCTGAAAAATTAGGTATTGTTGCAGCCGCTACTGTAGCAGCGGCCAGAAAAATTGATGTTTGTTTCCCTGGCAGAAAGTGCCCTAAAACATTGCAGCCGGCATTCGAAGATAACATACAGCAGCTTGTGGACAATTTATAGCCCAAGGCAGATCATCTCATTGGGCCTTTTTTACTTGAATATATCACCCAATGTCAGTCCCTTCGGGATCCATCCCTCATTCATCTTAATAAAGGTGAGGTAATCTAGACTTTTTTGGCCTAGCCAACTTCTCTTCTCAGTGACAATACCTCCTGCAGCACTGAAGGTCCTTTCTGACAGGACACTTGAAGCGGGGCAGGCCAGAAGTTCTATAGCAAATTGGGATAGCTCAGGCCACAGGTCAAGCCTGCACACCCAGTAGTCAAGAGTGTCGAGATCTGCAGTTAAGGCGAGATAGTCTGCTACCTGTCGGTCTAGTCGTTCTCTGAGGGTGGACCCCAAAGGGCTGTGGCGATGTATAGGAGTTAAAAAGCTCTGCATGTCCTCCATCAACAACACGTCTGTTAAGCATCCTGTCCTTGCCGGCGTGGTCGTGGGAGTCAGAGGATTACTTTCACTTCTTCCCCTGTTAGATTACCGTTGTGCTGTGACATCATGCTTATATGCTGTGTAAAGCATACTTTTTAATTTATTTTGGAACTGCTGCATCCTTTCCAACTTGCAGAATTTTGGTAACATTTCAGGCACTTTATGCTTATACTGGGGGTCTAGTAGTGTGGACACCCAGTAGAGGTCGTTTTCCTTCAGTTTTTTTATATGAGGGTCACTCAACAGGCACGACAGCATGAAAGAGCCCATTTGCCCAAGGTTGGATGCCGAGATACTCATGTCCCGTTCCTCATCCTCAGTGATCTCACTGAAGGTATGTTCTTCCCCTTAGCCACGTACAACACCACGGGTACCAGATAGGTGACAACGAGCACCCTGGGATACCTGTTGTGTTTGGTCTTCCTCCTCCTCCTCCTCCTCAAAGCCACATTCCTCCTCTGACTCCTCTTCCTCACAATCCTCTTCCAGCGTTGCTGCTGGTCCAGCAAGCGATGCTGATAAGGCTGTTTCTGGTGGTGATGGTGACCACAACTCTTCCTCTTCACGCTCATCTACGGCCTGATCCAGCACTCTTCGCAGGGCACGCTCCAGGAAGAAAACATATGGTATGATGTCGCTGATGGTGCCTTCGGTGCAACTGACTAGGTTTGTCACCTCCTCAAAAGGACGCATGAGTCTACAGGCATTGCGCATGAGTGTCCAGTAACTTGGAAAAAAATCCCCAGCTCTGCAGAGGCTGTCCTAGCACCCCGGTCATACAAATACTCATTAATGGCTTTTTCTTGTTGGAGCAGGTGGTCAAACATTAGTAGTGTTGAATTCCAACGTGTCTGGCTGTCGCAAATCAAGCGCCTCACTGGCATGTTGTTTCGCCGCTGGATATCTGCAAAATTCGTCAAACATTAGTAGTATTGAATTCCAACGTGTCGGGCTGTTGCAAATCAAGCGCCTCACTGGCATGTTGTTTCACCGCTGGAGATCTGCAAAATTTGCCATGGCCGTGTAGGAACGCATGAAATGGCCACACACCTTCCTGGCCTGCTTCAGGATGTCCTGTAAGCCTGGGTACTTATGCACAAAGCGTTGTACGATCAGATTACACACATGTGCCATGCACGGCACATGTATCAACTTGCCCAATTTCAATGCCGCCAACAAATTACTTCCGTTGTCAGAAACCACTTTGCCGATCTGCAGTTGGTGCGGAGTCAGCCACTGATCCACCTGTGTGTTCAGGGCGGACAGGAGTGCTGTTCCGGTGGGACTCTCTGCTTTCAGGCAAGTCAACCCCAAGACGGCGTGACACTGCCGTATCCAGGATGTGGAATAGTACCTGCGGAGCTGGGGGAGTGCCGTTGATGTGGAGCTAGACGCAGCAGCAGAAGAGGACTCAGCCGAGGAAGAGGTTATGGAAGAGGATGGAGTAGGAGGAGTAGAGGAGGTAGCAGCAGGCCTGCCTGCAAATCGTGGCGGTGTCACCAACTCCTCTGCAGAGCCACATATTCCATGCTTGTCAGCCATCAGCAGGTTTACCCAATGCGCAGTGTAGGTGATATACCTGCCCTGACCATGCTTTGCAGACCAGCTATCAGTGGTCATATGGACCCTTGCCCCAACACTGTGTGCCAGACATGCCATTACTTCCTTTTGCACAATTGAGTACAGGTTGGGGATTGCCTTTTGTGCAAAGAAATTTCGTCCGGGTACCTTCCACTGCGGTGTCCCAATAGCTACAATTTTTTTGGAACGCCTCAGACTCCACCAGCTTGTATGGTAAAAGCTGGTGGGCTAAGAGTTCAGACAAGCCAGCTGTCAGACGCCGGGCAAGGGGGTGACTTTGGGACATTGGCTTCTTACGCTCAAACATGTCCTTGACAGACACCTGACTGTGGGCAGATGAGCAGGAACTGCTACGGAAGAGAGACGGAGTGGCAGATGGTTGAGAGGGGGCAAGGAGGACAGCAGTGTTTGATGTGGCTGAAGATGCTGGACCAGTAGGTGGATGGTGGCTTTGAGTTTCTGTGCTGCTTCTACTCATGTGTTCATCCCATCGGCGTTTGTGATGTGAGATCATGTGCCTTCGCAAAGCAGTTGTACCTAGGGGGGTGATGGACTTCCCACGACTCAGTTTCTTTTGGCACAGGTTGCAAATGTCATCGCTGTTGTCAGAGGCAGACACACAGAAAAAATGCCACACTGATGAGCTCTGCGATGACGGCATTCTGGTGGTGGCAACAGCAAGCGTTGATTGGCGTGCTGTCTGGCTGACCCTGGGTGCCGATGCATGCTGTCTGACTGTGCCACTAGCTCCTTGCGACGACCTCCCCCTGCTTCCTCCTCCTCCTCCTCTCTGTCTCCCCATATGAACTTTCCCCCTCTTCTTCTTCTCTTCTAGCGGGCACCCACGTGACATCCACGGATGCATCATCATCAACCGCTTCACTTGTATCTGACAAATCAACAAAGGAAGCAGCAGCGGGTACAACATCACCATCATCATCATCACACCGTACGTCCATGTCTGTAATGCTGCCTGACTGAGACATATCACTGTTATCTACATCCTCTGTCAAGGATGGTTGCGCATCACTCATTTCTTCAAACGGATGTGTCAATAACTACTCTGACAGATCAAGCGAAGCGGCTGTGGTGCTAGTTTTGGTGGTGGCGGTAGGCAGGCGAGTGGTCACTTGAGAGGTGCCCGAAGCTAAGCTGGAGGTGGATGGTGCGTCAAGGTTCCGAGCGGAAGCTGTAGAAGATTGGGTGTCCTGTGTTAGCCAGTCAACTAGGTCCTCCTCAGAACTTTTCACTTTCATGGTACGTGGCCTCTGAACACTGGGCATTATTGTAGGGTCAAAGGGAATCACAGCACCATGACGGCACCTGTGGGGTGGCCTTCCTCTGCCTGTCATTTTTTTTTTAAATGTACACTTACACTACTATTAAACAAAATATGGGAACACTTTGTAGCTCAGCTACACTGTCAGGTGCAGGCCAAAGAAGGGTGCAGTAATCCCTTAAATGTTCACAAATCCACAGAGAGGCAGCACCTTGCAAAATAAAAAGTCTTTATTTCCACATACTGGAATATAACAGTGTTGTTTCGGGTACAAGACCCTTAATCATACAAAGCTCAAACACACTGTTCAAACCTTATATAGGCCTACCTGTACACAGGTGTTCAATTAACACCTCTTAGCAACCTCACCTAGTGGTTACTTATTTTATTACAACAAACATTAGAATTATACATTCTTATTACACCTTAGTGCAGGATGGCAGTTAAAATAAATACAAAAAAAAAATATTTATTTATATATATATATATATATATATATATATATATATATATATATATATATATATATATATATATATATACATAGCAATGGTTTATACAGATATCGATAGTGACATAATATCATTACAGCATATTAATAATGAACCCCAATGCAGCAATTTATAAACTAAAATGGCTACAAAAATAGAGTATAGTCCAATTCTTTATTTAGACTCAAAAGTTGCATAGCATTGAGTTTGTAAATCCAAAATGCTTCCTTCTTTTTAAGGATTAATTCCCTATCCCCCCCCCCCCCCCGTTTGGGACGTGGCACTGCATCAATGATTTGAAAACGAAACTGAGTGATATTGTGACCACACTGAATAAAGTGACCTGACACTGGTGCCTCTAAATTTCTGCAGCTGATATTGCTTTTGTGTTGTACAATTCTATCACGGACACGACAGGTCATCTCCCCAATGTAAATTTTTCCACATGGGCATTTTATGAGATAGATAGCAAAAGCAGGATCACATGTAAAAAAATCTTTTATTTGAAATTTTCTACCAGTGAGAGGATGTACAAAATGAGGGCCTTTAATCATCGAATTGCAGTTGCCACATCCCAAACAGGGATAGCAACCATGATTTTTGCCAGATATATAACTTTGATGTTTTTTGTTTGCACTTCCAATATCTGTGTGTATAAGCTCATCTCTGAGGTTTCTCCTCCTTCTATAAGTAGGCATAGGGGGTAATGCGAGTTAAGCAAATCCTGGATGGCAACCCTGTAGGATATGCCAGTGTTTTTTTAATACACTCATGATCTCACTACCATGATTGTTGTGATCCATAACTACTACCATTCGTTTATCCTCCTTTTTTGGAGTTGGATCTTTTCTAAATTGGACTTTAGCTAGTTCCTCCTGAACCAGCGCTACAGGGTAACCTCTATCCTCAAATTTTTTGGCCATACTGTTTAATCTATTATGTAGTCTATCCTGTTCTGATACAATACGTTGTACCCTCAGGAACTGACTTCTAGGTAATGACCTAACTGAGCTTCTGGGATGAAAACTCTAATAATGCAAAAGACCATTCTTATCAGTGGGTTTAACATATAAATCGGTACAAATTTTGCCCTCCTTGAAATACACAGTGGTATCCAAAAAGTCAACCTGAACCTCACTCGCAGTGAGGCAAAATTTAATGGAATCAGTACTGCAATTGAGTTCAGCGACAAACTCCTCCAGGGTTCCAATGTCGCCACACCACACACCGAATACATCATCTATATATCACCACCAGGCCACTGCATACTGCAGGAATAATGTATTCTCATAGATAAATGTTTCTTCATACATATTCATGAATATATTTGCATATGTGGGGGCGCCATTGGAACCCATGGCTGTTCCTTGGAGCTGAAGAAAGAATGTATCTTGAAACAAGAAATAATTTGGATACAAAACAACTCTCAATAAGTTTTCAAAAATTTTTTTTTGTGCTGGGGAGTATTTGTTATCAGTATAGAGCACCTTCATGACTGCTGAAATTCCACTTTCATGTTTTATGGCAGTATATAGAGTAGAGTAAAGAGTATACATTTACTGCCTGACAAGTTTAAATCATGAAGCTTATCCAAAAAGTCCCCAGTATCCTTGATGTATGAGTTGCCAATGTGCACAAGCGGCTGAAATACTCTATCCAAAAAGATAGCTATATTAGAAAAAACTGAGCCTATGCCGGTCACAATTGGCCTACCTGGTGGATTTTCAAGCCTCTTGTGCACCTTTGGCAAAGTATAAAAAACTGGGATGCAGGGTGATCTATGATCAACAAGTCAGCAATATCTTTAGATATTACACCTGTTTGTAAAGCTCTATTCCCCATAAACACAATCTCCTTTTGGATAAGTATAGTAGGATCATATGGCAATTCTCTGTATACATCCTGTTTAGACAATTGATTTTTAATCTCTGCAATATACATACTGGTATTCATAATAGTAATTGCTCCGCCCTTATCTGCCATTTTGATCGTTAATTCTTTATTATTTTTTAGTAAATTAATTGCCTCCCTCTCCTTTTTAGGTATGTTGCTAATGTGATGTTCTCTAGCAATTTTTTTGTACATTTTCTCCAGCTCTTTTTTAACCAGATCCATGTAGGTATTAACACTATGGTTAACATTGACCGGAACAAATTTCCTTTTGTTTCTAAGACCAAAACTGCTTAGTGTTAGCCCAGTATTACCATCTCTATCAATATTTTGAAAACTTGTATTTGCAAAAAAACTCTTTAATTTTATTGATCTAAAAAATCTGAACAAATCTTGTTCTAATCTAAACAAATCTAGACTTTGTACTGGACTAAACGACAGACCCTTATTTAGGGCTAGCACTTGCTCATTAGTAATGGTATGATCAGAGATATTAATGATCAAGTCATTTTTAGGCAGTTCATTATTGGGGTTGCCCCCACCAAGTGTCAAACAGTCAATAGGTTTCTCTTTACCTCCCTCTAATATCTCCTCGAGCCCCTCTGGGTTAGTTGTGATCCAGACATTGCTCCTCTTACGGCCCTTGTGTTTGCGGCCACCCCTATGGCCTCTCCTTCCGACTCTTCGGTTAAAAAAAAACAGCTGGGGAATCTGTATCACTCCCTAAAGCAGCTTCACCTTTCTGCCTGTGTCTCGGACGCCATCAGTTACGAGGTTCTCCTACTTGTGGGCGGTAACCCGACTCCCGGTCATGTGACCATCTATAGACCAATCCGGATTTGTAATCCTCGATGTCTCTCTGAAACTTTGTTCTTTTTTGATCTTCTAGTATCTCAATGTTTTTCACCAGGGTGCTGTATGTGTCCAGTGTCAGAGATTTACTCAGCTCTTCCCTCAGTCTCAAAAAAAAAAAACTTTTACATCAGTCTGCTAGTGTAATCTAATTTTAGTTGCCTGCCTGCAAGCGTGTGTGCCAGGCCCACTTGCCAACAAGTGCCACCAATCATATTTGTTATAACAGTAGTGTAAATATTTTTTAAAAAAACTTTTTTGACTGTGAAACATCAGTCTGCTAGTGTAATTTTATTGCAGTTGCCTGCCTGCCAGCGTGTGTGCCAGGCCCACTTGCCAAGTTAGTGGCACCACTCATATTTGTTGTAACAGTAGTGTAAATATATAAAAAAAACTTTTTTGACTGTGAAACATCAGTCTGCTAGTGTAATCTAATTGCAGTTGTCTGCCTGCCAGCGTGTGTGCCAGGCCCACTTGCCAACTAGTGCCACCAATCATATTTGTTAGAACAGTAGTGCAAATACAGGTATACCCCGCTCATACAGCGGGTTAGGGACTGGAGCCCCGCTGTAAAGTGAAAACCGCCTTAAAGTGAAACAAGGCAGTTTTAGCTTTGTTTTCACTTGCCAGTGTGTTTAAAGATTTGAAAACATGTTTGAACTAACATATATTAGGGGTGCAATAGTGCTACGTTTAGTTTAACAGTAGCACAGCACAGTATTCAATTAATACTGTACCTGTAAAATAGTGACAATTACTGTAGTACAATATGCCAGACTATAGCACTTAGACACAGATTGCACTGGAATGCTGTAAACAGAGTGAACTAAGCATAACAAAATGGTGCCATTCACTTTTCTAGCAATCTCACGATGATTACAGCACTGTTTCAAAATCCTTGGAGGCTGAACTTCAGCTCCACAAAGCGCTGTATTAGCGAAGCGCTGTAAAGTGAAGCGCTGTAAAGTGAGGTATACCTGTATTTAAAAAAAACTTTTTTGACTGTGAAACATCAGTCTGCTAGTGTAATCTAATTGCAGTTGCCTGCCTTCCAGCGTGTGTACCAGGCCCACTTGCCAACTAGTGCCACCAATCATATTTGTTATAACAGTAGTGTAAATATTTAAAAAAAAAACTTTTTTGACTGTGAAACATCAGTCTGCTAGTGTAATCTAATTGCAGTTGCCTGCCTGCCTGCCAGCGTGTGTGCCAGGCCCACTTGCCAAATTAGTGGCACCACTCATATTTGTTGTAACAGTACTGTAAATATTTTAAAAAACTTTTTTGACAGTGAAACATCAGTCTGCTAGTGTAATCTAATTTCAGTTGCCAGGCCAGCCTGCCACTGCCAGCCTGTGTGTCAGCCTCACAGCATATACTGTTCCTACTTCCTCAGTGCCACCACTCATATCTGGTGTAACATTAGTGTAAATTAAAAAAAAAAAAAAAACTTTTACATCAGTCTGCTAGTGTAATCTAATTTCAGTTGCCAGGCCAGCCTGTCACTGCCAGAATGTGTGTCAGGCTCACAGCATATACTGTGCCTACTTCCTCAGTGCCACCACTCATATCTGGTGTAACATTAGTGTAATTTTAAAAAAAACAAAAAACTTTTACATCAGTCTGCTAGTGTAATCTAATTTCAGTTGCCTGCCTGCCAGCGTGTGTGCCAGGCCCACTTGCCAACTAGTGCCACCACTCATATTTGTTATAACAGTAGTGTAAATATTTTTAAAAAAACTTTTTTGACTGTGAAACATCAGTCTGCTAGTGTAATCTAATTGCAGTTGCCTGCCTGCCAGCGTGTGTGCCAGGCCCACTTGCCAACTAGTGCCACCAATCATATTTGTTATAACAGTAGTGTAAATATTAAAAAAAACTTTTTGGACTGTGAAACATCAGTCTGCTAGTGTTATCTAATTGCAGTTGCCTGCCTGCCAGCATGTGTGCCAGGCCCACTTGCCAACTAGTGCCACCAATCATATTTGTTATAACAGTAGTGTAAATATTTAAAAAAAAAATGTGACTGTGAAACATCAGTCTGCTAGTGTAATCTAATTGCAGTTGCCTGCCTGCCAGCGTGTGTGCCAGGCCCACTTGCCAACTAGTGCCACCACTCATATTTGTTATAACAGTAGTGTACACATTTAAAAAAAAAACTTTTTTGACTGTGAAAAATCAGTCTGCTAGTGTAATCTAATTGCAGTTGCCTGCCTGCCAGCGTGTGTGCCAGGCCCACTTGCCAAGTTAGTGGCACCACTCATATTTGTTGTAACAGTAGTGTAAATATTTAAAAAAAATGTTGACTGTGAAACTTCAGTCTGCTAGTGTAATCTTATTGCAGTTGCCTGCCTGCCTGCCTGCCTGCCAGCGTGTGTGCCAGGCCCACTTGCCAAGTTAGTGGCACCACTCATATTTGTTGTAACAGTAGTGCAAATATTTTAAAAAAACTTTTTTGACTGTGAAACATCAGTCTGCTAGTGTAATCTAATTTCAGTTGCCTGTCTGCCAGCATGTGTGCCAGGCCCACTTGCCAACTAGTGCCACCAATCATATTTGTTATAACAGTAGTGTAAATATTTTTAAAAAAAAAAACTTTTTTTTTTTAATATATTTTTATTGAGGTTGTGAGAAGTATTACAAAAAATATTCATCCAGTTACAATGAGAAAATAGCAAATAAACATATATTGTATACCCATAAACCTAGCAAAGAGGAAGAGACAAAACATTTCTGGGCATGGATTCTATGTGTCGCTGAAAGAACATCAGAACAATAACAATATAGTATAGAGCTGTGTCTGGTATTCACATTGTAAGTATTGTAGACAAAGAAAATTACGACAAACATCTGATAAACGAAAGTAAAATGGTAAAACATGTGTAAACAGTATAACAGTAAGGGATAATCAAACCTCGTTTTTATATTATTTACCTAATAGGTATAGTCTCCACATAGTCGTTCATGCAGTTATTTAATCTAAGAGAAAGAAAACATTTGGGACAAGTGGGGTTAGCTTTTGTTTGGCCACTTTTGGACCAAATTAGCGGAGAGGGAAAAAGGAAGTTCAGCGGACAAGAGCCGCTTTAAGTGGAGTGGGGAGGGAGATGGGGGGACGGAGCCATATAGAATATCAGAACAGTAAAGTTGCAAGCAGTACGTAAAAGTCTTATTCTATAATCAGAGGGCTAAACTTCAAATGGACAACCTGCTGCCTATTAAATTTATAAGAAGGGACATGGTTTACTCAGGGTATAATAATAACCAGAATGAGAAGTGTCTGTTATAAATGATATTCCTAGTAAACCCTGTATATAGCGGTGCTCTAGGGTCTATTGAAATAGTATATCACTATTGGTGTTAGGCATGTAAGTTAGAAAAGAATCAGCTACAACAACGAAACAAGTCTTTAGTGAGTATATATGAAGCTTCAAGGCTCAACTGTCATACAGACCTATCTATGATGAATCATGTTATGCAGGGCCTAACGACGGGACCAAAACAAACCTCGCTTAGAAAGACTATCTATTGCTATGTACACTGTATGTAAGCTACAATAATAAAACAGGATTGTATAGGTTATTAAACCTAGGCCAGCTAGCAATGTGCCAACTGAACATAACCAAAAGCTGGCAGTCGAAAATTTCAAAGTTACATAACCTTAACTCTAACCTAGTTGTATGAAAATGATACAGGTAGGGAGAAAGAGAAAGGAGATAAATAAATACAAAAAGCTAGAGGAATAGAGATAGTGGGGCTAACATGTCTGGTCTGGTCTCAGCCATCTGATGTGATCTATATATAGCAGTAGGGGTTTTGGACAACATAGGTATAGGAGTCATGTGCATAAACATTTCAATATATAAGTAACTTTCTAACAATGAAATTGAGGCTCATCATTAGGGACAAAATATCTAGATATGCTTACCTCCGAGACAATATAATCTATGCATAGTAAAACATATGATCTGTGCAATCCTTAGTTAACTCTCTTCTGCTTTTGCACAAATGATTAGATGAGCATATTGCCCTGCATAAGGATCCATGTCATGAGTTGGGTATTACAAAACAAGACCATAACTGTAGTGTCATATGACTGACAAAGCTAGGTAAATATAGACCCCTTCTAACCACATAGAACATATAAACAGATCATAGCCAAAGTAAGAATGAGGATATACTTCAGGTTAATCATTCAAATTGGCTACAGTGTCTGAAACTCTATCCCTGTTAATGCTACTTTCATAACTAAAGTCCATAATAAAGGAAGGGTAGTAAACAACACTACTACTGATTGAACTCTCCCCAGCAATATCAGGGTGATCCAGATACAGAATAAAAGTATTGAACAAGATTGGAGATATCAAATACAATGGTAATTATTCAATGTCAATTAGTACACTGCATCATAGCGTTTCAACAAATGTCAATTCAAAAGTGCAGGAGAAATCATTCTAGCTGATAATAACTTTGTGAAGTCAGTATAGCCCTTAAAAAGATTATATCTGGAGAATATCCCCCTAGGCTCTGTTTTGAGATGTATAAGATTCCAGCATGATATAGGGGTCAGAGGATAAAATGGAAATGTAGAGAGGCCGGTGAACCTAAGATCCATTTAATGCATCCCTAAACTTAACAGGCTGCACTAATATGAGTGCTATGTGCAGATACGTAATATTTAGCGAGAGAAGTGTCATAAGGAGTAAGTTTAGTTAGGACAAAATAATTATTACTTAATATGAACATAACCACACTCATCAAAACTTTTGTACTCCTATAGAGGGAGCCTAAAAACATATGTACACAAGCTAAAAAAGCAAATAAAATTAGATCAACTTTAAATGTATTGCAGAAAACATGAGAATATCAACTAGGCTCATGAAACATAGTCTAATTCAGTCATTTAGGTGGAATGAGCGCTTATAGGATTAGAAGGTATGTGCAGTTGGCACAAGTGTCCCAAGCCTGCCTCTCACCATATCCACTGCCCGGTATGTAGGAAAGCCGGCCACCCAGATCATAAGGGCTTTTCAGTATATTACTGCGAAGCATGCCATCAATGCTGTGAGTTTCGTGTGGGAGTCTGCTTTTAGCAAGCTGCGAAGGCAGGAAAAAATGGAGCACTAAGTTATCTTTAGGCAAGATCAGATGAACCAACAGTCTGCGATCTTCTAGAGTGTAAGCATCAAAACCGATGGAAAGGTTAAGGACTTCTGGGCAATCCTTCCCGGAGGATCTAGTCATCTGAAATTGCAGGTAAAAGTTCTCCCTGAGATGCACGCAGTGGCCCTCCGCATCGTCTGGTGTCTCAAGAATATTGGGCATTGACGATCTGTGTAGGCTTAGGTGAGGAGACAGGAAGGGCCGTGAGCTCTGCATAACTGTGATATGGGGGAATCTCACAGTACCTGATACAACGGCCTCCAAGCAGACCGGGCTAGTAGAGCGTGTTTGCGTCGGGTCAGCACATGTATGCCTGGGTAAGAGATCGATCATATCACATCCAGACTGCCTTTTTTTGTGGTCTCTTAATAGCGTGCGGAGTAGGCAGTAGGTCTGCTGCCTGGTCAGCCATGTGGGTGTCAGAGCTGGGGAAGTGGAAAGTGCCATCTTGTCTACATGGTTCCTGGATGATAGAGTGTAGGTCATAATAATAACTGTCAGCTTTCTCGAGCAGGCTTTCCAACATAAAAGTGAGGCATGCGGAGGATTCCTCTATCCTAATAGCGTGATACAACGATATATATAGGTTCCTAAACCTCCATAAATAACGGCCAAGCTTCAGAAGCTCTGTAATAAGACGTCTCTCCTCTTCAGTAGTTGGCTCCACCCCCCCAAAAAAAAACTTTTTTGACTGTGAAACATCAGTCTGCTAGTATAATCTTATTGCAGTTGCCTGCCTGCCAGCGTGTGTGCCAGGCCCACTTGCCAACTAGTGCCACCAATCATATTTGTTATAACAGTAGTATAAATATTTAAAAAAAAAAACTTTTTTGACTGTGAAACATCGGTCTGCTAGTGTAATCTAATTGCAGTTGCCTGCCTGCCAGCGTGTGTGACAGGCCCACTTGCCAAGTTAGTGGCACCACTCATATTTGTTTTAACAGTAGTGTAAATATTTAAAAAAAAACTTTTTTGACTGTGAAACATCAGTCTGCTAGTGTAATCTAATTTCAGTTGCCTGCCTGCCTGCCAGCGTGTGTGCCAGGCCCACTTGCCAACTAGTGCCACCAATCATATTTGTTATAACAGTAGTGTAAATATTTAAAAAAAAACTTTTTTGACTGTGAAACATCAGTCTGCTAGTGTAATCTAATTGCAGTTGCCTGCCTGCCTGCCTGCCAGTGTGTGTGCCAGGCCCACTTGCCAACTAGTGCCACCAATCATATTTGTTATAACAATAGTGTAAATATTTAAAAAAAAAAACTTTTTTGACTGTGAAACAACAGTCTGCTAGTGCAATCTAATTGCAGTTGCCTGCCTGCCAGTGTGTGTGCCAGGCCCACTTGCCAAGTTAGTGGCACCACTCATATTTGTTGTAACAGTAGTGTAAATATTTTTTTAAAAAAATTTTTGACTGTGAAACATCAGTCTGCTAGTGTAATCTTATTGCAGTTGCCTGCCTGCCTGCCAGTGTGTGTGCCAGGCCCACTTGCCAAGTTAGTGGTACCACTCATATTTGTTGTAACAGTAGTGTAAATATTTAAAAAAAAAACTTTTTTGACTGTGAAACATCAGTCTGCTAGTGTAATCTAATTTCAGTTGCCAGGCCAGCCTGCCACTGCCTGCCAGTGTGTCAGGATCACAGCATATACTGTGCCTACTTCCTCAGTGCCACCACTCATATCTGGTGTAACATTAGTGTAAAAAATTTTTTAAAAAACTTTTTCATCTGTCTGCTAGTGTAATCTAATTTCAGTTGCCTGCCTGCCAGTGTGTGTGCCAGGCCCACTTGACAACTATTGCCACCACTCATTATTGTTATAACAGTAGTGTAAATATTTAAAAAAAACAAAAAAAAAAAAAACTTTTTTGACTGTGAAACAGTCTGCTTTTTTGTGTCAGGCTCACAGCATATACTGTTCCCACTTGCCCAGTGCCACCACTCATATCTTGTTTAATAGTAGTGTAAGTGTACATTTAAAAAAATAAACTTTTTGGTTTGCGAAACATCACTCTGCTTTTTTTGTGTCAGGCTCACAGCATATACTGTCACTGTGCCCGCTTGCCCAGTGGCAACACTCATATTTTGTTTAATAGTAGTGTAAGTCTGCATTTAAAAAAAAATGACAGACAGAGGCAGGCCACCCCGCAGGTGCCGTCGTGGTCGTGGTGCTGGGATTCCCTTTGGCCATAGAATAATGCCCAGTGTTAGGCCACGTACCATGAACACGAAAAGTTCTGATGAAATAGTTGACTTTATAACACAGGACAACCAATCTTCTACAGCTTCCGCTCATAACCTTGACACACCATCCACCTCCAGCTTAGCTTCGGGCACCTCTCAAGTGACCAGTGCCACTCGTTTGCCTGCCACCACCACCAACACTAGCACCACAGCCGCTTCACTTGATCTGTCAGAGGAGTTATTGACACATCAGTTGGAAGAAATGAGTGATGCACAACCATCATTGACAGAGGATGTAGATAACAGTGATATGTCTCAGTCAGGCAGCATTACAGACATGGAAGTACAGTGTGATGATGATGATGTTGTACCCGCTGCTGCTTCCTTTGTTGATTTGTCAGATACAAGTGAAGTGGTTGATGATGATGCATCCGTGGATGTCACGTGGGTGCCCGCTAGAAGAGAAGAAGAAGAGGGGGAAAGTTCAGATGGGGAGACAGAGAGGAGGAGGAGAAGATGAGTTGGAAGCAGTGGGAGGTCATTGCAAGGAGATGGTGGCACAGTCAGAGAGCATGCATCGGCACCCGGGGTCAGCCAGACAGCACGCCAATCAACGCATGCTGTTGCCACCACCAGAATGCCGTCATCGCAGAGCTCATCAGTGTGGCATTTTTTCTGTGTGTCTGCCTCTGACAACAGAAATGCCATTTGCAACCTGTGCTAAAAGAAACTGAGTCGTGGGAAGTCCAACACCCACCTAGGTACAACTGCTTTGCGAAGGCACATGATCTCACATCACAAATGACGATGGGATGAACACAAGAGTAGAAGCAGCACAGAAACTCAAAGCCGCCATCCTCCTCCTGGTCTAGCATCTTCAGCCACGTCAACCACTGCTGTCCTCCTTGCCCCCTCTTAACCATCCGCCAAAAAGTCTCTCTTCCGTAGCAGTTCCTGGTCATCTGCCCACAGTCAGGTGTCTGTCAAGGACATGTATGAGCGTAAGAAGCCAATGTCCCAAAGTCACCCCCTTGCTCGGCATCTGACAGCTGGCTTGTCTGAACTCTTAGCCGCCAGCTTTTACCATACAAGCTGGTGGAGTCTGAGGTGTTCAAACAATTTTTATCTATTGGGACACCGCAGTGGAAGGTACCCGGCCGAAATTTCTTTTCACAAAAGGCAATCCCCAACCTGTACTCGATTGTGCGAAAGGAAGTAATGGCATGTCTGGCACACAGTGTTGGGGCAAGGGTCTATCTGACCACTGATAGCTGGTCTGCAAAGCATGGTCAGGGCAGGTATATCACCTACACTGTGCATTGGGTAAACCTGCTGACGGCTGACAAGCATGGAATGCGTGGCTCTGCAGAGGAGTTGGTGACACCGCCACGACTTGCAGGCAGGCCTGCTGCTACCTCCTCTACTCCTCCTACTTCATCCTCTTCCATAACCTCTTCCTCGGCTGAGTCCTCTTCTGCTGCTGCGTCTTGCTCCACATCAACGGCACCCCCCAGCTTCCCAGGTACTATTCAACATCCCGGATATGGCAGTGTCACGCCGTCTTCGGGTTGACTTGCCTGAAAGCAGAGAGTCATACCGCACCAACACTCCTGTCCACCCTGAACGCACAGGTAGATAAGTGGCTGACTCCGCACCAACTGAAGATTGGAAAAGTTGTTTCTGACAATGGAAGTAATTTGGTGGCGGCATTGAATTTGGGCAAGCTGACACTTGTGCCATGCATGGCACATGTGGGTAATCTGATTGTACAACGCTTTGTGCATAAGTACCACCCAGGCTTACAGGACGTCCTGAAGCAGGCCAGGAAGGTGTGTGGCCATTTCAGGTGTTCCTACATGGCCATGGCACATTTGTCAGATATCCTGCGGCGAAACAACCTGCCAGTGAGGCGCTTGATTTGCGACAGCCCGACACGTTGGAATTCAACACCTAATGTTCCTAATACTCCAACAAGAAAAAGCAGTTAACGAGTATTTGTATGACCGGGGTGCTAGGACAGCCTCTGGGGAGCTGGGGATTTTTTGTCACATTACTGGATGCTCATGCGCAATGCCTGTAGGCTCATGCGTTCTTTTGAGGAGATGACAAACCTAGTCAGTCGCACAGAAGGCACCATCAGCGACATCATACCATTTGTTTCTTCCTGGAGTGTGCCCTGCGAAGAGTGCTGGATCAGGCCATAGATGAGCGTGAATAGGAAGAGGAAGAGTTGTGGTCTCCATCACCACCAGAAACAGCCTTATCAGCATCGCTTGCTGGACCAGCAGCAACGCAGGAAGAGGATTGTGAGGAAGAGGAGTCAGAGGAGGAATGTGGATTTGAGGAGGAGGAGGAAGACCAAGCACAACAGGCATCCCAGGGTGCTCGTTGTTGTCACCTATCTGGTACCCGTGGTGTTGTACGTGGCTGGGGGAAAAAAGATAACTTCAGTGAGATCAGTGAGGACAAGGAACGGGACATGAGTAGCTCGGCATCCAACCTTGTGCAAATGGGATCTTTCATGCTGTCGTGCCTGTTGAGGGACACTCATATAAAAAAGCTGAAGGAGAACGAACTGTACTGGGTGTCCACGCTACTAGACCCCCGGTATAAGCATAAAGTGACTTAAATGTTACCGAATTCCTGCACGTCGGAAAGGATGGAGCAGTTCCAAAATAAATTAAAAAGTATGCTTTACACAGCGTATAAGGGTGATGTCACAGCACATTGGGAATCTAACAGGGGAAGAGATAAAAGTAATACTCCTCCTCCCACGACCACGCCGGCATGGACAGGACCCATTCCAGACATGTTGTTGATGGAGGACATGCGGATCTTTTTAAATCCTATGCATCACCACAGCCCTTCGGAATCCAGCCTCAGAGAACGACTAAACCAACAGGAAGAAGACTACCTCACATTAACTGCCACTCTGACACTCTGAGGAGCGATGAACCCCTTGACTACTGGGTGTGCAGGCTTGACCTGTGGCCTGAACTATCCCAATTTGCAATCAAACTTCTGGCCTGCCCCGCTTCAAGTGTCCTGTCAGAAAGGACCTTCATTGCAGCAGGAGGTATTGTCACTGAGAAGAGAAGTCGCCTAGGTCAAAAAAGTCTTGATTATCTCATATTTATTAAAATGAATGAGGGATGGATCCCTAAGGGACTGACATTGGGCGATACATTCGAGTAAAAAAGGCCTGATGAGATGAGCTGCCTTGGGCTAAAAATGGTCCACACGCTGCTTTATTTTATCTTCGAATGCCAGATGACTTGGGTGACTTATCCGCCAACAATTAGGGTTCAAGCCACAATGTTTTAGGGCACTTTCTAACTGTCAAACAAATATAAATTTTTCTGGCCGCTGCTACAGCAGCGGCTGCAACAATACCTAATTTTTCAGGCATGTGTACATGCCAAATTTTTCTGGCCTCTGGTGCTGCACTGTGGCTTCAAAACTCAAACCAAAAAAAAGGCACATAACAGGGATTAAACTGCTAAGAATAGTATTACTTAACACACCACTCATATCTGGTGGCACAGTAGATTGCACGTGCAGTGCCCCAAATTTGAAGTAGGAGGACCGACCAAGCATCTTTTTCCATCTCCCGGTTCCTAACAATTATCTCCAGGTTCCTAAAAACTATGCCATACCTGTACTTGATTGTGCAAAAGGAAGTCATGGCATATGGGGTCTTTCATGCTGTCGTGCCTGTTGAGGGTAGGGGACCCTTGTATAAAAAGGCTGAAGGAGAACGACCTGTACTGGGTGTCCAAGCATCTTTTTCCATCTGCCGGTTCCTAACAATTATCTCCGGGTTCCTAAAATCGATGCCATACCTGTACTCGATTGTGCAAAAGGAAGTCATGGCATATGGGGTCTTTCATGCTGTCGTGCCTGTTGAGGGTCGGGGACCCTCGTATAAAAAGGCTGAAGGAGAACGACCTGTACTGGGTGTCCAAGCATCTTTTTCCATCTCCCGGTTCCTAACAATTATCTCTGGGTTCCTAAAATCGATGCCATACCTGTACTCTATTCTGCAAAAGGAAGTCATGGCATATGGGGTTTTTCATGCTGTTGTGCCTGCTGAGGGTCGGGGACCCTTGTATAAAAAGGCTGAAGGAGAACGACCTGTACTGGGTGTCCAAGCATCTTTTTCCATCTCCCGGTTCCTAACAATTATCTCCGGGTTCCTAAAATCGATGCCATACCTGTACTCGATTGTGCAAAAGGAAGTCATGGCATATGGGGTCTTTCATGCTGTCATGCCTGTTGAGGGTCGGGGACCCTTGTATAAAAAGGCTGAAGGAGAACGACCTGTACTGGGTGTCCAAGCATCTTTTTCAATCACCTGGTTCCTAACAATTATCTCTGGGTTCCTAAAACCGATGCCATACCTGTACTCGATTGTGCAAAAGGAAGTCATGGCATATGGGGTCTTTCATGCTGTCATGCCTGTTGAGGGTCGGGGACCCTCGTATAAAAAGGCTGAAGGAGAACGACCTGTACTGGGTGTCCAAGCAACTTTTTCCATCTCCCGGTTCCTAACAATTATCTCCGGGTTCCTAAAATCGATGCCATACCTGTACTCGATTGTGCAAAAGGAAGACATGGCATATGGGGTCTTTCATGCTGTCGTGCCTGTTGAGGGTCGGGGACCCTCAACTAAAAATGCTGAAGGAGAACGACCTGTACTGGGTGTCCAAGCATCTTTTTCCATCTCCCGGTTCCTAAAATCCATACCATATACACGTCCCCTGATAGGGGACACCTCAGTGGAAGGTACCAGGCCACAATTTCTTTGCACAAAAGGCAATCCAGGACCCCAACCTGTACTCGATTGTGCAAAAGGAAGTAATCTTACCATGGTTCCCAGACCGCACGTCTTGTAATTCTCTGTCTGGGAAATTATGTATCTATCTATCAAATCTATCTATTTAGCTATCAAATCTATCTAACTATCAATCGTATCTATCAAATGTATATTGCATCTATTGATCTATGTAATTCGTATCTATCAAATGTATATTGCATCTATTGATCTATGTAATTTGTATCTATCAAATGTATATTGCATCTATTGATCTACAGGGAGTGCAGAATTATTAGGCAAATGAGTATTTTGACCACATCATCCTCTTTATGCATGTTGTCTTACTCCAAGCTGTATAGGCTCAAAAGCCTACTACCAATTAAGCATATTAGGTGATGTGCATCTCTGTAATGAGAAGGGGTGTGGTCTAATGACATCAACACCCTATATCAGGTGTGCATAATTATTAGGCAACTTCCTTTCCTTTGGCAAAATGGGTCAAAAGAAGGACTTGACAGGCTCAGAAAAGTCAAAAATAGTGAGATATCTTGCAGAGGGATGCAGCACTCTTAAAATTGCAAAGCTTCTGACGCGTGATAATCGAACAATCAAGCGTTTCATTCAAAATAGTCAACAGGGTTGCAAGAAGCGTGTGGAAAAAACAAAGGGGCAAAATAACTGCCCATGAACTGAGAAAAGTCAAGCGTGCAGCTGCCAAGATGCCACTTGCCACCAGTTTGGCCATATTTCAGAGCTGCAACATCACTGGAGTGTCCAAAAGCACAATACTCAGAGACATGGCCAAGGTAAGAAAGGCTGAAAGACGACCACCACTGAACAAGACACACAAGCTGAAGCGTCAAGACTGGGCCAAGAAATATCTCAAGACTGATTTTTCTAAGGTTTTATGGACTGATGAAATGAGAGTGAGTCTTGGTGGGCCAGATGGATGGGCCCGTGGCTGGATTGGTAAAGGGCAGAGAGCTCCAGTCCGACTCAGACGCCAGCAAGGTGGAGGTGGAGTACTGGTTTGGGCTGGTATCATCAAAGATGAGCTTGTGGGGCCTTTTCGGGTTGAGGATGGAGTCAAGCCCAGTCCTACTGCCAGTTTCTGGAAGACACCTTCTTCAAGCAGTGGTACAGGAAGAAGTCTGCATCCTTCAAGAAAAACATGATTTTCATGCAGGACAATGCTCCATCACACGCGTCCAAGTACTCCACAGCGTGGCTTGCAAGAAAGGGTATAAAAGAAGAAAATCTAATGACATGGCCTCCTTGTTCACCTGATCTGAACCCCATTGAGAACCTGTGGTCCATCATCAAATGTGAGATTTACAAGGAGGGAAAACAGTACACCTCTCTGAACAGTGTCTGGGAGGCTGTGGTTGCTGCTGCACGCAATGTTGATGGTGAACAGATCAAAATACTGACAGAATCCATGGATGGCAGGCTTTTGAGTGTCCTTGCAAAGAAAGGTGGCTATATTGGTCACTGATTTGTTTTTGTTTTGTTTTTGAATGTCAGAAATGTATATTTGTGAATGTTGAGATGTTATATTGGTTTCACTGGTAAAAAATAAATAATTGAAATGGGTATATATTTGTTTTTTTGTTAAGTTGCCTAATAATTATGCACAGTAATAGTCATCTGCACACACAGATATCCCCCTAAAATAGCTATAACTAAAAACAAACTAAAAACTACTTCCAAAACTATTCAGCTTTGATATTAAATAGTTTTTTGGGTTCATTGAGAACATGGTTGTTGTTCAATAATAAAATTAATCCTCAAAAATACAAATTGCCTAATAATTCTGCACTCCCTGTATGTAATTTGTATCTATCAAATGTATATTGCATCTATTGATCTATGTAATTTGCATCTATCAAATGTATATTGCATCTATTGATCTATGTAATTTGTAGCTATCAAATGTATATTTCATCTATTGATCTATGTAATTGGTATCTATCAAATGTATATTGCATCTATTGATTTATGTAATTTGTATCTTTCATAATGTATATTGCATCTATTGATCTATGTAATTTGTATCAATCAAATGTATATTGCATCTATTGATCTATGTAATTTGTATCTATCAAATGTATATTGCATCTATTGATCTATGTAATCTATGTATCTATCTATCAAATCTATCTATCTCGTGGCTGGACTGTTTTGTGACAGCCACTTGTGTTTTGGCCAAATTTGAAGTAGGAGGACCGACCAAGCATCTTTTTCAAACTCCCGGTTCCTAAAATCAATGCCATATACACCTCCCCCGATAGGGGGGGTAACAGGTATTAAACTGCTTAGAATAGTACTACTTAACACACCACTCATATCTGGTGGCACAATAGATTGCACGCGCAGTGCCCCAAATTTGAAGCAGGAGGACCGACCAAGCATCTTTTTCCATATCCCGGTTCCCAAAATCCAGGCCATATACACGTCCCCTGGCGCCGCAACTGCCTCTGGGAACCTTACCATGGGTCAAAGACCGCACGTCTTGTAATTCTCTGTCTGTGAAATTATATATCTATCAAATCTATCTCTTTATCAGATGTATATTGCATCTATTGATCTATGTAATTCGAGTCTATCAAATGTATATTGCATCTATTGATCTATGTAATTCGTATCTATCAAATGTATATTGCATCTATTGATCTATGTAATTTGTATCTATCAAATGTATATTGCATCTATTGATCTACGTAATTCGTATCTATCAATTGTATATTGCATCTATTGATCTATGTAATTTGTATCTATCAAATGTATATTGCATCTATTGATCTATGTAATTCGTATCTATAAAATGTATATTGCATCTATTAATCTATGCAATTTGAATCTATCAAATGTATATTGCATCTATTGAGATATGTAATTCGTATCTATCAAATGTATATTGCATCTATTGATCTATGTAATTCGGATCTATCAAATGTATATTGCATATATTGATCTATGTAATTTGTATCTATCAAATGTATATTACATCTATTGATCTATGTAATTCGTATCTATCAAATGTATATTGCATCTATTGATCTATGTAATTTGTATCTACCATTTGTATATTGCATCTATTGATCTATGTAATTCGCATTTATCAAATGTATATTGCATCTATTGATCTATGTAATTTGTATTAATCGAATGTATATTGCATCTATTGATCTATGTAATCTATGTATCTATGTATCAAATCTATCTATCCCGTGGTTGTGCAAATGGACTGTTTGCAGTTGTTTGCAGTGCATTACACGGGGAGTTTGGTCTGTCACTGTGAAGCGGGCATAACCCTTACACTATCTGATCAATACAACATCATACCTGATGTTTTAAAGCACTTTATTCCAAACAATATAGGAATGTTAGGTGATTTATGCCCTTTATGGAGTTTTGCCATGGATCCCCCTCCGGCATGCCACAGTCCAGGTGTGTTAGTCCCCTTGAAACAACTTTTCCATCACTATTGTGGCCAGAAATAGTCCCTGTGGGTTTAAAAGTTCGCCTGCCTATTGAAGTCAATGGCGGTTCACCCGGTTCGCCGGTGCGCGAACAGTTGCAGAAGTTCAAGTCCGCTGTTAACGAACCGAAATTTTTAGGTTTGCAACATCACTACTGGCACACACGCTGGCAGGCAGGCAACGGCAATTAGATTAAACTAGCAGACTGATGTTTCACAGTCAAAAAAGATTTTTTTTTAAAATATTTACACTACTGTTACAACAAATATGAGTGGTGGCACTAGTTGACAAATGGGCCTGGCACACACGCTGGCAGGCAGGCAACTGCAATTAGATTACACTAGCAGACATATTTCACAGTCAAAAAAGTTTTTTTAAAAATATTTACACTACTGTTAAAACAAATATGAATGGTGGCACTAGTTGGCAAGTGGGCCTGGCACACACGCTGGCAGGCAGGCAACTGCAATTAGATTACACTAGCAGACTGATGTTTCACAGTCAAAAAAGTTTTTATTTAAATATTTACACTACTGCTATAACAAATATGAGTGGTGGCACTAGTTGGCAAGTGGGCCTGGCACACACGCTGGCAGGCAGGCAACTGCAAGTAGATTACACTAGCAGACTGATGTTTCACAGTCAAAAAAGTTTTTTTTTAAAATATTTACACTACTGTTACAACAAATATGAGTGGTGGCACTAGTTGGCAAGTGGGCCTGGCACACACGCTGGCAGACAGGCAGGCAACTGCAATTAGATTACACTAGCAGACATGTTTCACAGTCAAAAAAGTTTTTTTTTTAAATATTTACACTACTGTTACAACAAATATGAGTGGTGGCACTAGTTGGCAAGTGGGCCTGGCACACACGCTGGCAGACAGACAGGCAACTGCAATTAGATTACACTAGCAGACTGATGTTTCACAGTCAAAAAAGTTTTTTTTTAAATATTTACACTATTGCTATAACAAATATGAGTGGTGGCACTAGTTGACAAGTGGGCCTGTCACACACGCTGACAGGCAGGCAACTGCAATTAGATTACACTAGCAGACTGATGTTTCACAGTCAAAAAAGTTTTTTTAAAATATTTACACTACTGTTACAACAAATATGAGTGGTGGCTTTAGTTGGCAAGTGAGCCTGGCACACACGCTGGCAGGCAGGCAGCTGCAAATAGATTACACTAGCATACTGATGTTTCACAGTCAAAAAAGTTTTTTTAAAATATTAACACTACTGTTACAACAAATATGAGTGGTGGCACTAGTTGGCAAGTGGGCCTAGAACACACGCTGGCAGGCAGGCAACTGCAATTAGATTACACTAGCAGACTGATATTTCAAAGTCAAAAAATATTTTTTAAAATATTTACACTACTGTTAAAACAAATATGAGTGGTGGCACTAGTTGGCAAATGCGCCTGGCACACATGCTGGCAGGCAGGCAGGCAACTGCAATTAGATTACACTAGCAGACTGATGTTCCACAGTCAAAAAAGGTTTTTTTTTTAAATATTTACACTACTGTTACAACAAATATGAGTGGTGGCACTAGTTGGCAAGTGGGCCTGGCACACACTTGCAGGCAGGCAACTGCAATTAGATTACACTAGCAGACTGATGTTTCACAGTCAATAAAAAAATTCTTAAAAAAATATTTATACTACTGCTATAACAAATATGAGTGGTGGCACTAGTTGGCAAGTGGGCCTGGCACACACGCTGGCAGGCAGGCAGGCAACTGCAATTAGATTACACTAGCAGACTGATATTTCAAAGTCAAAAAAGATTTTTTAAAATATTTACACTACTGTTAAAACAAATATGAGTGGTGGCACTAGTTGGCAAATGCGCCTGGCACACACGCTGGCAGGCAGGCAGGCAACTGCAATTAGATTACACTAGCAGACTGATATTTCAAAGTCAAAAAAGATTTTTTTAAATATTTACACTACTGTTAAAACAAATATGAGTGGTGGCACTAGTTGGCAAATGCGCCTGGCACACACGCTGGCAGGCAGGCAGGCAACTGCAATTAGATTACACTAGCAGACTGATGTTTCACAGTCAAAAAAGGTTTTTTTTTTTAATATTTACACTACTGTTACAACAAATATGAGTGGTGGCACTAGTTGGCAAATGGGCCTTGCACACATGCTGGCAGGCAACTGCAATTAGATTACACTAGCAGACTGATGTTTCACAGTCAAAAAGTTTTTTTTTTAAATATTTACACTTCGGTTACAACAAATATGAGTGGTGGCACTAGTTGGCAAGTGGGCCTGACACACACGCTGGCAGGCAGGCAACTGGAATTAGATTACACTTGCAGACTGATGTTTCACAGTCAAAAAAGTTTTTTTTAAATATTTACACTACTGTTACAACAGATAAGAGTGGTGGCACTTAGCAAGTGGGCTTGGCACATACGCTGGCAGGCAGGCAGGCAACTGCAATTAGATTACACTAGCAGACTGATGTTTCACAGTCAAAAAAGTTTTTTTAAAAAATATTTACACTACTGTTACAACAGATATGAGTGGTGGCACTAGTTGGCAAGTGGGCCTGGCACACACGCTGGCAGGCAGGCAACTACAATTAGATTACACTAGCAGACTGATGTTTCACAGTCACAAAATATTTTTTTTTAAAATATTTACACTACTGTTACAACAAATATGAGTGGTGGCACTAGTTGGCAAGTGGGCCTGGCACACACGCTGGCAGACAGGCAGGCAACTGCAATTAGATTACACTAGCAGACTGATGTTTCACAGTCAAAAAAGTTTTTTTTTAAATATTTACACTACTGCTATAACAAATATGAGTAGTGGCACTAGTTGGCAAGTGGGCCTGTCACACACGCTGGTAGGCAGGCAACTGCAATTGGATTACACTAGCAGACTGATGTTTCACAGTCAAAAAAGTTTTTTTTAAATATTTACACTACTGTTACAACAAATATGAGTGGTGGCACTAGTTGGCAAGTGAGCCTGGCACACACGCTGGCAGGCAGGCAACTGCAATTAGATTAAACTAGCATACTGATTTTTCACAGTCAAAAAAGTTTTTTAAAATATTTACACTACTGTTACAACAAATATGAGTGGTGGCACTAGTTGGCAAGTGGGCCTGGCACACACGCTGGCAGGCAGGCAGCTGCAATTAGATTACATTAGCAGACTGATATTTCAAAGTCAAAAAAGTTTTTTTAAAATATTTACACTACTGTTACAACAAATATGAGTGGTGGCACTAGTTGGCAAATGCACCTGGCACACACGCTGGCATGCAGGCAACTGCAATTAGATTACACTAGCAGACTGATGTTTCACAGTCAAAAAAGTTTTTTTTTTTAAATATTTACACTACTGTTACAACAAATATGAGTGGTGGCACTAGTTGGCAAGTGGTCCTGGCACACACACTTGCAGGCAGGCAACTGCAATTAGATTACACTAGCAGACTGATGTTTCACAGTCAAAAAAGTTTTTTTCAAAAAATATTTACACTACTGTTACAACAGATATGAGTGGTGGCACTAGTTGGCAAGTGGGACTGGCACACACGCTGGCAGGCAGGCAACTGCTATTAGATTACACTAGCAGACTGATGTTTCACAGTCAAAAAAGTTTTTTTTTTTTAAATCTACACTACTGTTTCAATAGATATGAGTGATGGCACTGCAGGTAGACAACTACAATTAGATTACACTAGCAGACTGACAGGCAAAAAAAAAAAAAACGACTGATGTTCTAGCCCTAAAAAGGGCTTTTTGGGGTGCTATCCAAACAGCAGAGATCATATGAGTCCTTCAGGACTGTAGTGGACACTGAATACACTAGCCTAGCTATCAAATTCCCTAAAAAATCAGCAGCAGCTACACTGTACCTCCTCTCACTAACAATGCAGGATCAGAATGAATCTAAAATGGCTGCTGCCCAGGAGCTGGGAGGGTCTGGGAGGGAGTGTCTGCTGCTGATTGGATGTAATGTGTCTGCAGACTGTGAGATACAGTGTCAAAGTTTACTCAATGATGACAAATAGGGGGCGGATCAAACATCACACATGTTCGCCCGCCGCTGCGATCGCAAACAAGCTATGTTCGCTGGCGAACAATTCGCAGCATCACTAGTAAATGACAGCAGTAGTAGACATGGTCATACCTCATCATCTAAAACTTGTCCATTTTTTTATGCAGCCACAGGCAAGGCAAGGTCATGTTAGAGTGACTTCTATGCATTAGTTGCAATTTTTTGGGTCAATATTTTTGTAAACAATAAGTGACTCAGATCTGGATCAAACTATTCATCTGGAACAAATGAATATTTACAGAATAACATGATAAATTTGATGCTTAATGTTAACTATACACTAAACACCTTATGATTTTAATATAAAAGTTTAGTTATGCATAGTAAAACAACCTTGCAATTTACTTTTAACTTTTATTTAACACACTGTCCTTTTCAATTTGCCTTTGATGACCCCAAAGAAGATTTTGCTTGATATGATTATACTTTTTAAATAAAATTAGGCAAGAATGGGCTTCTTAATAGATGTGAGCTGCATCATGTCTGTTGATATCTGGGAAATTAATCCTATTGAAAACTTCATAAATGGGCCTTTATCTGCTGCATTTGAGCACTGCTTTTCACCAGGGTGGAGAAAAAACACTTTAAACACATTTGTTAGTGGTGATTGACAGGCCCTACTCCCACATGAGAGGAGGAGGCAGCTTTGCACAATCAAGTGCTTGTGCAATGGTACATCTGGACAGCGGATGCACAGGTTCCCAAGTCGGATATTTAGTACATGGAGCCCTCTTAGTGTCAATGTTTATAAAATAACATATCACATATCTTTTAAGATTTTATAAATGATTTATTTTTTCCTTTACTAAATACGTGCACTTGATTGTTCAAAGCTGCCTCCTCCTCTCATCTGGGAGTAGGGCCTGTCAATCACCACTAACAAATGTGTTTAAAGTTTTTTTCTCCACCCTGGTGAAAAGCAGTGCTCAAATGCAGCAGATAAAGGCCCATTTATGAAGTTTTCAATAGGATTAATTATAAAATAACATATCACATATCTTTTAAGATTTTATAAATGATTTCTTTTTTCCTTTACTAAATACGTGAAAAACTTAAATGACTAGTAGAGGCTAATAAATCATGGCTAATGAATAATCAATTTAATTACATAAAACATAACTTAAGAAACAATCACCTAGATTACAAGTTGTGCTATAATCCCGGTGCGTAAATAATGCTAAAAATTTAGCGGTACCGCACTTTCCATAGCGCTGCCATTACAAGTTTTAAAAAAAACTTCTTTTGTGCTCCATATCACTCAAAAAACAGGTCCTGATTTGACGTGCTCGTGAACATTTACCCCCATAGATATCAATGGAGAAAAAGTGTTAGAAAAAACATCTGTGATTGCAGAATAGTGATCGCTATAACGCAATCCCCATCAATGTCTATGGAGACAAGAAGTTTATGTATAAACCTAACACCCAAATATAAACCCCTAGTCTAAATACCCCTAATCTGCTGCCCCCCAACATCCCCAACACTATATAAACCTATTAAGCCCTAATCCACCACCCACCCACCTCACCAACACTACAAAAAACCTATTAACCCCCAATCCACCGCCCACTCGCATCGCCAACACTAAATAAGGTCAGGAGATTATTAGAGCAGAGAACTCTAGAGAGGTGCGCTTGTGTGGAGCTAAATACGACTCCCCAGGTAACGGCAGCGCTCTTAACAGAAGTAGGTGTAGAGATAAGTCCTGTAGAAAACAGAAGCAGAAAGCGCCAAATAGAACAGTACCGTCTGGTTTAATAAAGGTACAGCACAACAGAGGAAACCCCTCTAAAAGGATCTACTCACAGGTGCAGCGACACAACCGGAGTGCCAAACACAGCAGATCAGAACTGTTACGAGTTGTCCGACAGAAATGCCAATACGTCACAGGTGTGGATGCAGGATCTCAGACAGCCATACGATCCGCTCCAATCACAATGATTATTTTTCCTGCCTGTAAGTCACAATTCTCTCTGTCTGTGTCTTTGGTTTGTTTTTGTTGAGTTCTGACCTCACACTGCTAATCTTCAGTGTAACAGAAGACCACAGAAAACAAAAGTTTAGCAGTGTGAGAACTCAACAAAAACAAACCAAAGACACAGACAGAGAGGATTGTGACTTACAGGCAGGAAAAATAATCATTGCGATTGGAGCGGATTGTATGGCTGTCTGAAATCCTGCATCCACACCTGTGACATATTGGCGTGTCTGTCGGATGACTCATAACAGTTCTGATCCACTGTGTTTGGCACTCTGGTTGTGCCGTTGCCCCTGTGAGTAGGTCCTTTTAGGGTGGGTTTTCTCTGTTGTGCTGTACCTTTATTAAACCAGACGGTACTGTTCTATTTGGCACCTCTCTGCTTTTGTTTTCTACAGGACTTATCTCAACACTAAATAGACCTATTAAAACCTAAACCACCACCCACCCACATCTCCAACACTAAAAAACAAAAAAGCCCTGCAAAAATAAAAAAAACAATGTAACACTAAACTACCAATAACCCTTAAATGGCCTTTTGTAGGGCATTGCCCTAAAGAAATCAGCTCTTTTTGGATACAAAATAACAAAGTCCCCCCTAACAATACAACCCCCACCCAACCCCCCAAAATAAAAAAGACCTAACTAAAAAATCCTAAAATACCCATTGCCACTAAAGGGGCATTTGTATGGGCATTGCCCTTTAAAAGGGCCATCAGCTCTTTTGCTGCCCGTTAAAAATAAATAAAGCCCTAATCTAAAAAATCTAATAAATCTAATAAAAAAAAAAACCTAACACTAACTCAACATAAGTACTTACCTCCTGAAGTCTAGCGATGAAGGTCTTCTTCCAGACTAATCCATCTTCAATCTTCATCCTGATGTCTCAGAGCTATCTTCCATCTTCATCCAGGGGTCGCAAAGCTGAGGTGGCGTGGTGCAGAATTGGCGATGGCGCTGACATCCGACGTGGAGCCTGCTCTTCATGCGATCGACCACTGCACACTAAAGACTGAATGCAAGGTACTCCTTTTATATTGGGATACCTTGCATTCCTATTGGCTGATCAAATCAGCCAACAGGATGAGAACTGCTTAAATCCTACTGGCTGATTTGAACAGTGTGCAGCGGACGATCGCATGAAGAAGAGGCTCCATGTTGGATGTCACTGATCCTGCTCCGCCCCGCACCGTCTCAGCTTTGCCTCCCCTGGATGAAGATGAAAGATAGCTCTGCAACACCGGGATGATGATTGAAGATGGAGCTGCTTGGAAGAAGACCTTCTGCTGGACTTCAGGAATGGTGAGTACCTATGTCGGGGTTAGTGTTAGGTTTTTAAAATTATTTTGGGTGTGTTTTTTTTTTAGAGTAGGGCTTTTTTATTTTTAATGGGCAGCAAAAGAGCTTATTGCCCTTTTAAGGGCAATGCCCATACAAATGAATTTTTAGGATTTAGGATCTTTAGGAATTTAGGATTTTTTTAGTTAGGTCTTTTTGATTTTGGGATTTTGGGTGGGTGGGGGGTTTTATTGTTAGGGAGCACTTGTCATTTATTATCCAAAAAGAACGGATTTATTCAAGGGAATGCCCTACAAAAGGCCCTTTTAAGGGTTATTGGTAGTTTAGTATAGGGTTTATTTTATTTTGGGGTGGCTTTTTTGTTTTTATAGGGTTATTAGATTAGGTTTAATTTTTTTTAATTTGGATAATTTTGTTTATAATTTTTTGTAATTTTTTTTTTATTGAGGTAAAATTTATACAAACATACTTGTCGCAATGCCAACAGAATTTAAAATTTACATATTGAACATCCAGAAATAATAGGTGACAGACAAATTAAAATAAGTGTTCATTTTAACATTTTAACAGGTATTGTGTCTGATAGGCTAAGTCGGTCAACCTAGTATATATATATATATATATATATATTTCTTAATAACATTTTTTATTGAGGTTTTAATACAATGACGGAGAAAATAAGGATACAGAATATTGTCAGACAAAGACATTGCCTTGTTTCAAAAATCACAGTGTACGAATAATGACTTGCAAATCAAACATATATATTGAGATGAATTAGGCAATATTGGGCAACCAAGCGTCAATAATAAGATGAAGTACACATAAATGGAACCTCTTTTTTCTTAAAGGTGATAGAATTGAGGTAACTACATTACTGACCTCTAGTGGGCCAGATGGGGCGTTAAATGGATGGCAAATGGTAGTTACAAGGAGGCCACTCTTGGGTCAATTAATAAGAAATGGGGTAAATCAGCAGGCAAGAGCTGCTTTAAAGTTAGGGAGGGGAGGGGGGACGTGTCTGGGTATTTTATAAATATAACAAGTGATATTATTATATGGCTTAGTAGGATCTTTCTTGGTCTCATTATAGACTTAATGGAATGGAGAAGAAGATGGCTGACAAATAAAAACAACTTTCTATTATTCTAGGCATTAGACATGTAACCGCTATGTTTAGTGCTCTAAGTTATTGCCTGGAGTATAAGTGTTAAAATGGAGACGGTGTAGGAGCATATGGGTATAAAGGCTTAGAGGGATAATTTTCCACAATGGAATATATGTGTCATAATTCTTGAAGAACATAGCCTATAGTAATATAAATGTGTAATGCAAGCTATATGACTATGGGAGGTAATATTATACAGAAACATATTAGTGAGGTATAGGATACATGTGCCATAGAGCACAGTCCCTACGTAATAGGATAAAATATCATGTTAGGTGGCTGTTATATATAGACCATGTTTGGACTGCTGAGAAATAAGTGTTTTTTAGTCTCTAATGGTAAGTATAGAATAAATTGGAGCATAGACTTATAATTTAAACATTAATAGTTAGTGTGATT